>NC_064923.1:458935265-459238295 GCF_023897955.1 Schistocerca gregaria
TCAGAACATGCTCTAAAAGTCTGCAGCAAACCGATATTAAGGATACCAGTCTGTAATTTTTTGGGTCCGTTCTTCTAGCCTTCTCAAATATAGGAGTCACCTGCGCCTTTTTCCAGTCTCTTGACACTTTTTGCTGGTTGAGAGATTCAGGATAAATGAAAACTAAGAGGCCAATGACGTAGAGTACTCTTTATGAAACCGAACTGGGATTCCATTTGCATCTGGTGACTTATTTGTTTTCAACTCTTTCAATTGTTTTTCTACACCAGAGGTGCTTATTGCTTTTTCATCCATACGGGACACAGTGTGATGTTCAAACGAGCGTACATTTGTACAATTCTCCTGCGTGAATGATTTCTTAAACGTGGAATTTAAAACTTCGGCCATCCTTTTGCTATATTCTATTGCCAAAACAGACTGGTCAACTAGTGGCTGGATGTTAGCCTTAGACCCGCTTAGTGATTTTATATAAGATCAGAATTTTTTCGGGTTCCCCGCCAAGTCATTAGCCAAGTTATGGCGGTCGTAACTATTGTGTGCTTCACGTACAGATCTTTTCACAGCCGCACGAATCTCTATTATTCTTTGCCTGTCGCCATTTCCGCATCCTCTTTTCAACCGAGAGTTCAACAAGCTTTGCTTCCTCAGCATTTTCCGAATTTTGTTGTTTAACCAGTGGGTTTGACCCGCCCTTATTGCACTTACTAGCCATATACTTGTCCAGAGCACGATTTACAATCTGTTTAAACTTTGCTCATAATTCCTCTGTATCCGCCATTCTGGAACTAAATAATTGCATTTCATTGTCTAAGTAAGATGTTAACAATTGCTGCCTGCCGATGTGGCCGAGCGGTTCTAGCCGCTTCAGTCTGGAACCGCACGTCCGCTACGGTAGCAGGTTCGAATCCTGCCTCGGGCATGGTTGTGTGTGATGTCCTTAGGTGAGTTAGGTTTAAGTAGATCTAAATTCTAGGGGACTGATGACCTCAGATGTTAAGTCCCATAGTGCTCAGAGCCATTTGAACCTTTTTTTTTTTAACAATAGCTTAGCTGCTCTTTCTAGCAGACCCTCTCTCCTAGCCTTCTTGGCTGATTTATTTACTTTCGTAACTATAGTCGCTATGATAGCATCATGATCACTAATCACTGTCTCTATACTGACACCATCGATAAGGTATGCAGCCTATTCGTAGCTACAAGGTCCAAGATACTTCCATTTGCTTGTGGGCTGCCGAAATAGCTGCTCAAAACAGTTTTAGGAAAACGTGTTCAAAACCACTTCATAAGACTGTCTGTTGAAACTCCTCCAATGAATCCGTACAAGTCCCAGTCTGTACTCGATAGATGAAAGTCACCACCAACTAGTATTGCATCATCCGGGTTTTTATGCACAACTGGTCATAGACTTCCTTTGAATGACTCTATAACTGCCACAACAGAGTTGGGTGGTTGGTAAAAACATCCAAGCGCCAGATAACTTCACTATTACACTCAATTCCAAACTCTGTAGAGACAATATTTTTGTACACTGCAATGAACACTCCCCCTTCTAAGGCGTGTAACCAGTTTTTCCAATAAACATTACAAGACTCGCTCAATATCTCAGAGCATTTTGCTTTGGGTTTAGCCAGCTCTGTCTCAAGAATAATTTAAGGTTTAGAACTTCCCTGGAGGGCAGCAAATTCGGAAACCATGTTACGAATAGTTCGAAAATTTACTGTCAACATTTTTGCAGTCGAACTGCATTTACTTGGAATGCAGTCTGATTTCCCCATATGCGTATCAACTGGCGAGTGTTCATGAGAGTACCGCCTAGCCTAAAAAAAAAAAAAAAAAAAAAAAAAAAAAAAAAAAAAAAAAAAAAACCATGTGCACTCCACAAGTACTCTGCTATCCGAGTAGCTGCTTCCTTTGCGTAGTGCACCCCTAACCTATCAAGGGGAGTCATACAAATCTGCACCCGACAATGCAGATCCAGAAATGTGCAGCTAATACTGTCACAGAGATGACGAAGCCTTTGGTTGAGACCCACCAGTCAGCTCCAAACCAAAGGAGCCCGATCAACTCTGGGAACGATGCTGCAAATTACGAGCACTGCTTGCAGCCCGTGTGCGAAGCTAGCAGTCTTCACCACCTCTGGCAACCGCCTTTACAAACTGAGGATGACCCGAAAACCCATGAGACAGCCATTGTTGGTGCCAACGTGAGCCACAACTTGTTGACGACTGCACCCTATACGTTCGAAAGCCAGGCCGCCTCCACATCTCTGATGAATCCCCCTGCCCCGGCAGACATACCGATTGTACACTGGCTTTCTTTCCAGCTCTTTCTAAAGGGCTCCATAACGCTCCTAACGTCGGGGTTCGCTATAAGTAGCAAACCCCTGCCCACGTATTCCTGCTCGGACCGTGCTGAAGGAACGGCCAGCCCTTGGACGAAACAAGCGACAATTGAGGTGTCCCATGCGACGCTCCAGAATCTCCGTCACCGCTTCACCCCCTAAAGGCGACTGATCGCAGCCAGAACCACATTCAACTGTTCGCAAGCTGCGGCCAGCTCCTACTGCGTCCGCACACGGTAGACACACATCCTCCCCATCCTATCAAGACTAATTGAAGAGTAAACAGTAAAAGAAGGCCACGACACAGCTGTGGCAACAATGATTACCTAAGGACAACTAAAAGAAGCAGAAAGATATTTATGTTCAGTAAACTAAATAAAAAATGAGTAATGTCTTATCTCAATGAGGAACTTGAAACTTTCAACGCAGGTCAGGAGCATGTAGAGGAACTCTGGCTCAAGATTAAAAGAATAGTTGACTACACAATGGATAGATATGTACTCAGTAGAACAGTTCATAATGGCAGGGAACCTCCATGATATACAGTCACTGCAAAGAAAGTTCTAAATAAACAGAGATTACTGGATAATAGGTGTAAAACAAAGCATAGGGCTACAGATAGAGTGATTCTAAATTAAATCCGTTTGGCTGTCAAGAGAGCAATGCGTGATGCCTTCAATGACTACCGCAGCAGAATGTTGTCAGATGATCTTTCACAAAATCCAACGAAATTCTGGTCGTATGTAAGGGCTGTTAGTGGCACCAAAATTAGTGTCCGGTCCCTAGCAAATGAGACAGGAACTGAAATTAAGGGTAGCAAAGCAAATGCTGCACGGCTGGTCCCGGCGGAGGTTCGAATCCTCCCTCGGGCGTGTGTGTGTGTGTGTTTGTCCTTAGGATAATTTAGGTTAAGTAGTGTGTAAGCTTAGGGACTGATGATCTTAGCAGTTAAGTCCCATGAGATTTCACACACATTTGAACAGTTTTGATGAAATGCTTAACTCTATTTTCAAATGTTCCTTCACAAACGAAAAACCAGGAGAATTGCCCCAGTTTAATAATCGAATCACTGAAAATGTGAATGAAATAAGTGTTAGTGTCAGTGATGTTGGAAAACGGCTGAAATCGTTAAAATTGAATAAAGCTTCAAGGCCCGATGGAACCCCTGTCAGATTCTGTACTGAATTTGCGGCTGAGTAACCCTCTCTTCTCACTATAATCTATCATAAATCCCTCGAACAAAAAACCGTGCCCAGTTTTTGGAATAAGCACAGATCACACCCGTCTACAAGAAGGGTAACAGAAGTGATCCACAAAACTACCGTCCAATATCCTTGATATCGATCTGTTGTAGAATCTTAGAACATATTCTGAGCTCAAACACAATGAGGTATCTTGAACAGAATGACCTCAGTGCTAAAAGCATGGTATTCGAAAACATCGATCAAGTGAAACCCAATTCGCACTTTTCTCTCACGACATACTGAAACCTTTGGATCAAAGCATCCAGACAGATGCAGTGTTTCTTGATTTCCGAAAAGCATTTGACTGAATACAGCACCTGCGCCTATTGTCAAAAGTACGATCATATGAGGGTATCAAATGAAATTTGTGACGGGACTGAGCACTTTTTGGTATGGAGGACACAGCATGTTATCTTGGATGGAGAGTCATCGTCAGATGTAGAAGTAACATCGGGTGTGTCCCAGGGAAGCGTGTTGGGACCCTAGCTGTTCATGTTGTATATTAATGACCTTGCAGACAATATTAATAGTAAAATCAGGTTTTTTTTGCAGATGATGCAGTTACCTATAATGAAGAGAGAGAAGCTGAATAAATATTCAGTCAGATCTTGATAAGATTTCAACATAGTGCAAAAACTGGCAACTTGCTCTAAATTTTCACAAAACGAAAAAACATAGTATTCTATGACTATAATATCAATGAGTCACTGTTGGAATCCGCCAAATCATGTAAATACCTGGGTGTAACACTCTGTTGTGATATGAAATGAAATGATCACATAGGCTCAGTCGTGAATAAAGCAGGTGGCAGACATCGGTTTATTGGCAGACTACTGGGGAAGTGCCAACAGTCTACTAAAGAGATTGCTTACAAATCACTCGTTCGTCCCATCCTAGAATATTTCTAAAGTGTGTGGAACTCATACCAGATAGGACTAAAAGGGGGATGGTTCGCACGGCTCCCCCCTGTCAGAGGTTCGAGTCCTTCTTGGACATTGGCGTGTTAATTGTCCTTAGCGTAAGTTAGTTTAAGTTAGCTTAAGTAGTGTGTAAGTCTAGGGGCTGATGACCTCAGCAGTTTAGTCCCATAGGAACTTATCACAATTTCCAGTCTACTAACAGGGGATACTGAACATACACAGAGAAGGGCACCACGAAAGGTCACAGATTTGTTTAATCCAAGGGAGAGTGTCACAGAGATACTGGAGGAACTGAAATGGCAGATTCTTGGGGACAGATGTAAACAATCCCGAGAAAGTCTATTAACAAAGTTTCAAGAACCAACCTCAAACAATCATTCTTCTCGCGATCCATACGTGAATGGAAGAGGAAGGACCCCTAATAACTGGAACAATGGGATGTACCCTCTGCCATGCACCTCACGGTGATTTGTAGAGCGTAGCTGAGGCAGTAGATGTAGAAACCTACATAGCAACTTCTTACCCTCCTGACGTGTAACCAAGGGACACTGATGCCGCAATGAACTATGTAGCTGGCTGTTGAGAAAAAATGACGAATGAACTCCAGACTACCTGAATTTACACTTACAGCTAACAAAAAAAGCGAAACTAAACTTCTTAAATACAAAAACATGCAAGCAATTAAATAAATATATAGTGTTAAGAAAACACAGGAGAAGCTAGAAACGTAACTTGATGTCCCGAAGACGTGTCACAGGTGATAGCCAGCACCGAACTCGGCAGCTAATGACGCTGATTAGAATGGTCACTAGTCTCAAAACAGACAGCTGAGTAACTACCGAGCTACTAACTAATTGAATATACATTTACAAAACGCGAGATTAAACTTTGAAAATTGAGACCGGAGGTCTACTGAATAATTACTATTTGCAAAGGTCGTGGAAGTAAATAAATAAAGTGACACTAGCGACTTCTGCAGCGAAAAACTGCACTAGAAAGTAAACCCACTGAAGACAAAAGATCGAAAAATACACAAATTTTTGCTACAAAAATATATGGCACTATTAAAAGCAGCTAATTAATCATCTACTGTTCACCTCTGCTCAGAAGCAAATTAGAATAGCACTAAACTAAACGATGTAAACAAACTGTGTACAACCATAAGCTGCAGCTGCTGCTGCCGCTCTGCTAAGAGGCAGGAGGTCTACTGAATATGTGTTCTTTCCTTGCAATATTTGCCACTTTTCATACCTTTTTAAGATCTGCCGTTCTGGAAACAATGTTACGCTAATCATGTGTTAGTTGTATTCCACCTGTTCTCGGGTATCGATAGCTACGATGCCACGGCGTAGGTGAAAGTTCTTAGGTTGGCACTACGACATAGACACCGACGACAGCGCCCTCTAGCCGGCGCTGTGCAGCTCTACGAGCGCCGCTCCAGATTCTGCCCATTTGATTCTGAGTAGACGATCAAGCAATATTGTTTCTATTCCACAGCTGGCGATCCACTACAGAATAGAAACAATGCTGCTTGGTCGTCTACTCGGAATCAAGTGGGTAGAATCTGGAGCGGCGCTCGTAGAGCTGCACAGCGCCGGCTAGAGGGCGCTATCGTCGGTGTCTGTGTCGTAGTGCCAACCTAAAAACTTGCAACTACGCCGTGGCACCGTAGCTATCGATACCACATGTCCAGCAAACACTGTGCCATCATTGCCAGAATATACAAGGCTTCGGAGCAGGCTTCGACTTAGGCAACTTTAGTAGAAGCCACTTCCTTCCCAATGGGGTGCATGTAACACAAATATAGGAACTGTCTTCCCTGTGGAGGATGGAATCTCCTCCGAATTACTGGATTTGTCCACATGGCTAAAAGAATAGTGCGTAGAAGTAATGGCTGCAGGCAGCATCAAAAAGTGTATGTATATGGTTGGAAGAACACACAAAGATTTCAAACTGGTTCAAATGGCTCGGAGCACTAGGGGACTCAACTGCTGTGGTCATCAGTCCCCTGGAGCTTAGAACTACTTAAACCTAACTAACCTAAGGACATCACATACATGCATGCCCGAGGCAGGATTCGAACCTGCGACCGTAGCGGTCGCGCGGTCCCAGACTGTAGCATCTAGAACCGCTTGGCCACTCCGGCCGGCAATGATTTCAAAGTACATGCCGGTACTAGGGTAGCATATTTATCGGAAACTAAATTAATTAATCAGTTACGGAGCATTTAATCGCCGTATTTACAGTGTGAATCCTAGCTGCAACAGATGACGGGAATACTGCAGGTACTACTGCTTCAGACAGCTGTTGAAACCTGTCAGTACCTGACAAGTGTCATTTTTAATCATGTATATTTTTGTCATCAACCTTCTGACTGATTTCATGCAGCCCAGCACGATTTTCAATTCTTTTCCAATCTCATCATCTCAGAGCAGCACCTACATCCAACTTCTCCAAATTGTCTAGCGTTGGTGAATGCTTGAGCGGCTTGTTTCTGGGCACGTGCAAGTGTTCACAAGAAATGGATTCGATAGTGTACGATGCCATTGCAATGTACACAGCTGAACCAAAATACTTTCACAATACGAAAAATTAATCGAAAATGCAAAAGTTTACGCTGGCCAGATCTAATGGCGATTCAAGTTACTTCATTTTTTATTTAGTGTCAAAATACGACTACTTTGTGATATGACTTAAAGCTCCAGTGAGACGACATTATTGTGAAACCATCATCTCAGCGGCGCGTTTGATGTGATAATGGCTGTTTGGAGGTGAATTAGGTCCATTACGCGGAGGTATTATAATAGCAGATTAGTCAGAGACCAGTCAACCCGAACCCAAATTTTTTGACGAATCCAACTCCTATGTATAAAAACAGCTTGAACGTCTGGCTACTTTACAAATGAGTTAGTTTTTTAAACATTTGTTATTAAGCATGTACGTGAGAGGTCGTTCAGAAACGATTTGAAGTTACCTGCAAAGTTTGTTGAAGTCGCTATGTGCTCTCATTCTCAAATACTGGATGAATATAGTCCGTGTAATTTGCGCGCCGTGACTTACACTGCCTCACAACATACAAGCAGTTTCTGACTATAATACCTGTCTTAATATGTTAGACCTTTCATCTCTTAAAGATCAGACTATGACAGCATTTTAAATTTTTAAATTCAGGAAAAAATTATATGAAATACTGAAAATCAAATTTTTGTTTTCCTTGAAAGCTATTATATAAGCAGCCTGCAACTGGGATTGAGTACCATGAACTGGGTTAGTCGTTTATTAATACAGATAGACAAAAGTCAGTGTTCAAATGTTCAAGTACGCGCATTTTTGTTTTCATCACTGGGATATGTTACGAGAAAGTGATCTAGATAATTAATTTCTGTGCTTCCGACTGAGTGACGACACGTCTCCTCGGAACTGACTGCACCTTCACCATAGACAATAATATTTCAGACGCTTCCTTGGTGAACATTTGTTCAGCCTCTGTGTGCTCAGTATTACTTCGTCAGGCAATTAAAATGTAAATCACAGGTGCTCATTTCAAACCTGAAAACAGAGCAAGGTCAGGCACTCAGGCTCTTGGTGATGAGTGCTGAAAAAATCAAGAGGGTTGCAAAATCGCAATCTGATAAGCCCGCAGTGTTGTTTTCATTTCTAGCCTTTAACGACGTATGAATGCGATTTAAATTAGTTTCTGCGCCACATGGTTGACTACTCAGTGTTTGTGGGCTATATCTTGTCCTGTGCTGTTGTGAATGAGGATACATTCAGTTGTCACCATAAAGCCTACGTCTTTCATTAAATTCGCAGGTTGTCGTAGTGCCCCATCTGACAGAGGAACCTCATTTACCGTAAGTCCGTACAGACCTGAGTTGCAAATGACAGGCAAAAATCACAAACACAGGCAAAAATCACACACACACACACACACACAACGAAAGTGTGTGAGAGAGAGAGAGAGAGAGAGAGAGAGAGAGAGAGAGAGAGAGAGGAGGGAGGGAGGGAGGGAGGGAGGGAGAGACACAGAGAGCTGCAAGTTGGCGTGAATGGACTTCCGGTGTTGAGGAGCGTCTGAGTACACCTAATAAACAGTTCCAGAACCAAAGCAGACTCCAAAATAAATTATAGTATATCATATATTTTCATATTATAGCCAAAGTGCCACTTCCAGTACAGTGAAGAGAAATTGGAGGGAAATATAAAAGAGAGACTGGTAGGATTGCACCCTATATTACACTACTGGCCATTAAAATTGAAACACCACGACGAAGATGACGTGCTACAGACGCGAAATTTAACCGACAGGAAGAAGATGCTGTGATATGCAAATGATTAGCTTTTCAGAGCATTCACACGAGGATGGCGCCGGGGGCGACACCTACAACGTGTTGACATGAGGAAAGTTTCCAACTGATTTCTCATACATAAACAGCAGCTGACCGGCGTTGCCTGGTGAAACGTTGTTGTGATGCCTCGTGTAAGGAGAAGAAAGCGTACCATCACGTTTCCGACTTTGATAAAGGTCGGATTGTAGTCTATCACGATTGCGGTTTATCATATAGCGACATTGCTGCTCACGTTGGTCGATATCCAATGACTGTTAGCAGAATATGGAATCGGTGGGTTCAGGGGGGTAAAACGGAAAGTCGCGCTGGATCAGAACGGCCTCGTATCACTACAAGTCGAGATGACAGGCATCTTATCCGCATGGCTGTAACGGATCGTGCAGCCACGTCTCAATCCCTGAGTCAACAGATGAGGACGTTTGCAAGACAACAACCATCTGCACGAACAGTTAGACGACGTTTGCAGGAGCAGGGACTGTCAGCTCGGAGATCATGGCTGCGGTTACCCTTGACCCTGCATCACAGACAGGAGCGCCTGCGATGGTGTACTCAACGACGAATTGGTGCACGAATGGCAAAACGTAATTTTTTTCGGATGAACCCAGATTCTGTTTACAGCATCATGATGGTCGCATCCGTGTTTGGCGACACCGTGGTGAACGCACATTGGAAGCGTGTATTCGTCAGTGCCATACTGGCGTATCACCCGGCGTGATGGTATGGGGTGCCACTGGTTACATTTCTCGGTCACCTCTTGTCCGCATTGACGGCACTTTGAACAGTGGACGCTATATTTCAGATGTGTTACGCCCCGTGGCTCTCCCTTCATTCGATCCCTGCGAAACCCTACATTTCAATAGGATAGTTCACGACCACATGTTGCAGGTCCTGTACGGGCCTTTCTGGATACAGAAAATGTTCGACTGCTGCCTTGGCCAGAACATTCTCCAGATATCTCACCAATTGAAAACGTCTGGTCAATGGTAGCCCAGCAACTGGCTCGTCACAATACTCCAGTCACTACTCTTGATGAACTGTGGTATCGTGTTGAAGCTGCTTGGGCAGCTGTACCTGTACATGCCATGCAAGCTGTGTTTGACTCAATGCCCAGGCGTATCAAGGCCGTTATTGCGGCCAGAGGTGGTTGTTCTGGGTACTGATTTCTCAGGATCTATGCACCCAAACTACGTGAAAATGTAATCACATGTCAGTTCTAGTATGATATATTTGTCCAGTGAATACCTGTTTATGATCTGCATATCATCCTGGTGTAGCAATTTTAATGGCCAGTAGTGTATATAGTACATCAAGTCAAATGCTCGACATCGTGTATGCTCAGCTGCTGAGACGGTGCTTTCCAGAGAATCTGGAGGTGGCTTCGGTGTTGGCTGGGACATTAGATTTCTCGTCCTAGAGTCAGATCTCGGCTGGAACCGTTCAGTACTGGCGACAAGTGGGATGGCTAATCCCTCGTGATTCTGGGGAGGGAGGATATACATATCAGTACCTCCGTGTCGTGACGTCGAACTCAGAGGCACTACTTGCTGACCATTGAGCTGTTAAAAGCGGTGGAGTGGGCGCAGCAGCAACTTTTTATGAAGTAACGTCGCGCACTGAGTATCTAATTAACCTGGCAGTGAAGTCAAAAGTGCTATCGCTAGGTGTTAGGTATGCATAAGGTTCTAATTTCGTCTCAGATTGCCAGCTATTATGGCAATGTCGTACATATACTTTACCCATAACCATGTCACAGGTGCTTCGAACACTCTTGAGGTAGTTTGAAAATATTGATAGAACCTAGCCAGTTGCAGCTTTTCTGTAAGTTGACACAAACAGAAGAGAATCCAGGCCCGTTCATGGAGTGATACGCTAGACTGCAATCGTTGACTGAGGAAGCAAGCGATACGTGACAGTGACAAAAGTTTCTGTGGAAGCGGCCGCAACAGTAAAAATATGGCCCTATTCAATTTATTCTCACCCATTAACGTCTAGTCAAGCCTACAAAAGAGGTACATCGTGAATTTGTCTCACACAGATCTGCTTTCTCAGGCAGTTCTATCTTTTTTTTTTTAAACATGATGCACGTCAAGTGGTGATTAATGTGCCTCTGGTCATTATTTGTCTAAATGAAAAGAGATTATATAAATTTTTAATGAGCCCAAAAACTGTTTAAGAGGTAAAAAAAAAAAAACTAAGCGCTAGGTCGAGGCACCCAACTTTTTCACCGCTCATTACTTTTGATTCGTTTAAGACATATGTAACCCGATAATCAGAGGTTCACGCAACAGACCAATGCGCTCTCGCAACTTCATTAATAAACAAGATACAGACGTCTAGTTGTTTTTAAAGGTAATATACTACTTTTTGCCGCCAGAACAGAAGCTCTGGAGGAGACAAATTCATTGATACAACGTTTTTGTAGTTCTAACAAGAAATCACTGATCAAACATACACTGACTGTAGGGATTATTGTCCCTTTATTGCAGCCATTCAGTGACACGACAACTCTCTTAGAAAACTTGCGCCGCCGAGGTAATACGTACGTGATGTACACGCTGCTCACGGATGAAATCAGTGTCGTCGAGACAAGATATACACTGAGGTAACAAATGTCATGGGATGGTGATACGCACATATACAGATGGCGTGATACCGCGTACAAGAGGTATAAAGGGTGGAGCTGTCATTTGTAATCAAGTGATTTTTGTGAACAGGTTTCCGACGTAATTATGGCCGCGCGACAGGAATTAACATACTACAAAAGCAGAACGTTAATTGGAGCTAGGCGCATGGGACATTCCATTTCGGAAATCGTTAGGGAATTCGATATTCCGAGTTCCACAGTGTGAAGAGTGTGCTGGGAATTCCACATTTCACGGACAAAGCAGGGGCCGGCGGCCTTCACTTGACGACCGAGGCAGCGGCGTTTGCGTAGAGTTGTCGGTGCTCACAGACAAACAACAGTGCGTGAAATAACCGCAGAAACGAACATGGGACGTACGACGAACGTGTCCGTTAGGACTGTGCGGTGAAATTTGGCGTTAATAGGCTATGGCAGCAGACGACCGACGCGAGTACCTTTGCTAACAGCACTACATCGCGTGCAGCGCCCGTCTGGGCTCGTGACCGTATACGTTGGGCCCTAGACAACTGGAAAACAGTGGTCTAGTCAGACGAGTCCCAATTTCAGTTAATAAGATATGATGATAGGGTTCGTGTGTGGCTCGACCCCGCGAAGTCATGTGCTCTGGTTGTCAACAAGGCACTGTGCAAGCTGTTGGTAGCTTCATAATCGTGTGGGCTGTGTTTACATGGAATGGACTGGGTCCTCTGGTCCGTATGAACCGACTATTGAGTGGAAATGGTTCTGTTCGTCTACTTGGAGAATGTTTACAACCACTCATGGACTTCACGTACCCAAACAACGATGCAATTTTTATGGATGACAATGCGCCATGTCAGAGCGTTCTGGACAATTCGAGAGAATGGTTTGGCCACCCAAATCGCCCGACATGAATCCCATCGAACATTTGTGGGACATAATCGAGAGGTCAGTTCGTGCTCAAAATCTTCCACCGGCAACAGTTTCGCGATTATGGACGGATATGCAGGCAACATGGCTCAATATTTCTGCAGTGGCTTCGAGCGACTTGCTGAGTCCACGCCACGTCGATTTGCTGCACTACGCCGGGCAAAACGAGGCCCGACACGATTTTAGGAGGTATTCCATGAATTTTCTGGCTTCAGTGTACCTCCTCAGTTGCGTGTTGACCTTCAGAGGAATTAATTGAAGTGCAGAAGAACCACTGTCTACGTACATCAAGTTTGTAATGGAACACTGAAGGTTATTTACAGTGCTTTACAAGCCACCTAGTGGAATCCTTAGCAATTCTTAAACCGTTTCCAGGAGTAAAATGCCATTTCCTAATGAGGAATCGGTCGACATGCTCGTAAGTTATGACAGACGCCATCAAAATGCATCAAAAGCACCAGAAATGCATACAGAACGTTTCCCATGTAGATGTCGTCCAATTCATCCTACATTTGTTAATACCATCAAAAGACTTCTCGAGACTGTAAGTTTTGACACAAGATAACGTGTAGGATGGAAGACTGCTACCAACCAAGCTGCAGAAGCAGCGGTTCTTATAATGGCTGCAATAAATACGCATGCCAGTTCTCCTAAAATACAACGAGAGTTGGGCATCAGTCGGAGAAGTGCTGTAACAATTTATATCACTCGATCCATGTTTCTCTACATAAAGAGCTACATGGCACTTATTTTTGACATCGTTTTGAACGCTGTCAGTGGATTTTCCAGCAAGGCAATAAGTTTGTGTAGAAAGCATTGTTTACTGATGAGGTCGCGTTCTCAAATCAAAGGTATGTAAATTAGAGAAACATGTGCTACTGATCGACAGAAAACTTGTGTTGGCTTCATCAGGTGTTCAACCAACAGTGGTGTCTGAATGTTTCGCGTGGCATACTCGGACTGCACGTGTGCGATACTTTATATCGTTGACGGTATGTTGAACGGGGCAAAATACACACCTTTTTGGTAAATACTTTAAAACGATGAACCTCCTGCCCATAACTGAGCTGCTAGGAGAAACGATATGGTAAGTGCCAAAACGAGAGTTTGGAGATACAGAGGATTAAAGTTTGCAATTGATCCACACATCCGAAAAATTTTATTCAAAAATCTGTTTTGTTCTAGACGGCTTCTGACATCCACATTCTTCCACAGAGACGTAAAAAGTGTAAGGAACAGACAATAATATATGAATTATATAAAAATAAATACATTACTGTAGTAGAGATACCTGCTAGGACTAACGATATGGTAAGTGCCAAAACGAGAGTTTGAAGATACGAAGGATTAAAGTTTGCAATTGATCCACAAATCCGAATAATACGCTAACAACAAAACATAATGATATGTAACCATACGAGAACATTTATAAGGAGTTGCTAGAAGACTACACCGTATATCTCGTTGCTTGAAAGTACTGAATCACTCATCATTCTCATCACACATGTATCCATTGCTTTAATTTTAGTGACAATAAAAATCCACGACGAACAGGAGGGATGTAATCTAACAGGAACAGAACGTCAGCAACTTTATGTTTTTCAGTGACTCTGGGTCAGTCGTATTAAAAACAAAGAATAAGAACTGGGTTTTGCCTCCCACGTTTCCTGAAACTTACATTGTGGCAGATTTTATGAGATAATGTCTCGCTGACTAGTGAAGGTGAGGGGTATTCAGAAATCCCCTTCCACCTGCATATATTCCATAGGACGACAGCCAGATGATTCTGAAGATCAAAGTCACCAATTTTCCAGAGTGTTTCGAACGTTTTCATCAAATCAAATGGCTCTGAGCACTATGTGACTTAACATCTATGGTCATCAGCCCCCTAGAACTTAGAACTACTCAAACCTAACCAACCTAAGGACATCACACAACACCCAGCCATCACGACGTTTTCATCACATTTCTTTCACCTACTTTCTCAAAACATTTAAGAGGACACTGGCATTCAGGTTCTATATCCTTTTTATCTACAGTTTTTTTTCAGGGTGAGATATACATCGTTTGCCTGTGTTACACTTCTTCCGCTTAAACTTCCGTTGTGAAATGCATCTCAGCGTTTTCCAATAAGACCTCTTCGTCTTTTCCTCTGTCCCTTCATGACAGGTATCTACAACTTTGACTAACTGCTGTATATTAAGGCCAGTCCGAAATTCTTCGCAGATTATCCGAACAGCAACGAACGAAGATTGGGTTTAACGTCAACAACCTGGAAAACTGTCTGGTCTCGTCTTACAAGGAGAGGTCTCGAGCAGTGCGATCGACTTTTTGAAACCATCTTCATGGTGATGTAGGATAAGGTCCCAGGTATTATACCCTGAAACCATTCACCATGCTGGCCACCGTTTGCGAGTAACTAACGAAAAAAATTAGTAATTTTGTGTGATGCACTACTGCTTTATAATAGGAGTGTTTGACGAGCTGGTTCCGTAGCCTGGGTGTAGTACTAACCTCATATGCAAGAGGTTGTGGGTTTGAATCTTGTTTTGCGCTTCGAAATCATTTATTTTTAAATCTTTATCAAAAAGAAGTTTATATTTACTTTCATTCTGTTAATTGTCTTAAATGTATTTTTTATTTCTATTCCGTTGTCACATAACTTTAAACAATGCATTAACTTTTTCAGTTGCTCTCATTTTTAATTCCCATCATTCGTTTTCTAGTTGGGATCTTTGTGTGTGTAAAGTTAAGTATTTGTTTTATTTATCGATCACAAAATTCAAACAGTTGAAAATGCCAATCTATTAGTTAAAAAAAAAGAAATAATCTTTGTGCAGAGGAGTCTAAAATGTAATTTTCATTACAAGATATACATTTTCTTGGATGGTAATCTTCATACAACCATTTAAAACATAAATGTTTATTGTACAATGGAAAAAATAAAGATGATGAAGATTTAAATGAAAGAAAAGATTATAAGTAGAGCGAAATTCGAGCAAAACGAGGAATATACACTGAAGTGCCAAAGAAACTGGTATACCCATGCCTATTCAAATACAGAGCTATGAAAACAGGGAGAATAAGGCGCTGCGGTCGGCAATGCCTGTATCAGACAAGTGTCTGGCGCAGTTGTTACTGTTGCTACAATGGCAGGTTATCAAGATTCAAGTGAGTTTGAACATGGTGTTACAGTCGGCACACGAGCGGTCGGAAAAAGGATCTCCGAGGTAGCGATGAAGTGGGGATTTTTCCGTACGACCATTTCACGACTCTACCGAGTATATCAGGAGTCCCGTAAAACATCAAATCTCTGACATCGCTGCGGGCGGAAAAAGATCCTGCAAGAACGGAACCAACGAGAATCGTCCAAAGTGACAGAAGTGCAGATTTCACTGCTGGGCCATCATCAAGTGTCAGCGTGCGACCATTCATGTCATCGATGCGGGCATTCGGAGCAGAAGGCCCACTCGTGTACCCTTGATGACTGTATGACACAAAGCTTTACGCCTCGCCTGAGCCCGTCAACACCAACAATGGACTGTTGATGACTGGAAACATGTTGCCTGTTCGGACGAGTCTAGTTTCAAATTCTATCGAGCGGATGGACGTTTACGGGTATGGAGACAACCTCAAAAGTCCGTGGACCTTGCATCTCAGCAGGGGATTGTTCAAGCTGATGGAGGCTCTGTAATGGTTCGGGGCGTGTGCAGTTGGAGTGATATGGGACCCCTGATACGCCTAGATACGACTCTGACAGGTGACGTGTACATAAGCATCCTGCTTGATCATCTGCATCCATTCATGCCCACTGTGCATTCCGATGGACTTCGGCAATTCCAGCAGGACAATGCGACACGCCACTCATCCAGAATTGCCACAGAGCGGCTCCAGGAACACTCTTCTGGGTTTAAACACTTCTGCTGTCCACCAAACTTCCCAGGCTTGAACGTTATTCAGCAAATCTGGGATGCCTTGCAACGTGGTGTTCAGAAGAATTCTCCACCCCCTCGTACTCTTAAGGATTTATGGACAACCCTGAAGGATTCATGGCGTCAATTCCCTCCTCCAGCACTACTTCAGACATTAGCCACGTCCATGCCACGACGTGGTGCAGCATTTCTGCATGCTCGGGGAGGAGGGGGGGAGGGTGTAGGGGGGGGGCTATACACGATATGCAAGTGTACCAGTTATTTTGGCTCTTCAGTGTAAATAATCAATGCTATAACATGAACGAAAATATAGGATGATGAAACGGAAGAAATTAAATCGCTGTTAATACATGGCAGTCATTAAAATCACACGCACAAAGGCAGAGATTCCCACTGCAAAACGAATGATGGGAATTAAAAAAGAAAACTGAAAAAATTAATACGGTGATTAAAACGACGTGACAAAGGAATGGAAATAAAAAAATACATTTAAACCAATTAACTGAATAAAAATAATTATCAAAACCAAGTCGCTAAATATTTAAAATTTCAATGCGACTATGAAGATTCGAACACAGAACCTTTCACATGCAGGGTATGAAAGTAGTACTATAACCAACACGCTACGCACCCAGTTTGTACAACCTTCTCCTATTTTCAAGCTGTTGAGCATCACGAAAATTCCGAATTTTTTTGTGCGTCAATAACTCGCAAAACGATGGTCCACCAGGGTGAATGGTTGCAGGTATAATACCTGGGAACTTAACCTACATCACTATATAGATGCTTTCAAAACGTCGATCCCACTACTGAGGACCTCTCGTTGTCAGTCTTGCTGCATTACTGACGGTGATCGCTTCATTGTGGTATAGGGGCATTCGTCGTTTGGCGACAGTCTTTATCGCCCTACAATTAATGTCATCACATTGATACCTTGTTTCACAGGCTGTTCTCTTGTGGGCGGGGTCATTGGCTCTGGATTCGTCGACAGTTGGCTTTCCTTTTTCGAGGGCCTGAAAAAGGAAACGAACACGATCCTACCCCTCTACGTTCACTATGTTGTTGAAGGAGGGAACGATCCTGATCCCCCTGTCCTGTACCAGTATCTGGAGATGGCACATTGGAAGGTTTTACGCAAATATGCTTTTTCTTGCTTTTAGGCGACATGGTGTTGGTTAAGTTCCCCTGTGGTCTCTGTTCCTAATTGTTTTTGGTGGCAAGCCAGGTGAAACTTTGTTTTCTTCACTTTTCTTCGTTATACACAAATTAAGAAAATAAAAACAAATGCAATTAAAAATAGACAATACGTTGTCAGTTTGCTGGTTACTTAAAATCTTTTTCTCTTGTTCTGTTATTGACACTTATTTGTTTTCTCGCGAAAAATTACGGCTGTAGTTTCACCTTGTTTTAAACCGTTCGCAGTACCAGCACAGCAAGGCCGTTTTGGTTAGTGTTACAAGGCCAGATCAGTCAATCATCCAGACTGTTGCGCCTGCAACTACTGAAAAGGATGCTGCCCCTCTTCAGGAAGCACAGCATGCAGCTTTACTGTATGGTTAATGATGATGGCGTCCTCTTGGGTAACATATTCCGGAGGTAAAATAGTCTCCGGCGGGGACTACTCAGGAGGACGTCGTTATCGGGAAAAAGAAAACTGGCGTTCTACAAATCGGAGAGTGGAATGTCAGATCCCTTAATCGGTCAGGTAAGTTAGAAAATTTAAAAAGGGAAATGGATAGGTTAAATTTAGATATAGTGGGAATTAGTGAAGTTCGGTTTGCCAAAGAAAGCATGTGTTGACAGACGTGAAAATTACCGAACTATCAGTTTAATAACTCACGTCTGCAAAATACTAACGCGAATTCTTTATAGGCGAATGGAAAAACTGGTAGAAGCCGACCTTGGGGAAGATCAGTTTGGATTCCGTAGAAATGTTGGAACACGTAAGGCAATACTGACCCTACGGCTTATCGTAGAAGCTAGATTAAGGAAAGGCAAACCTACATTTCTAGCATTTGTAGACTTAGAGAAAGCTTTTGACAATGTTTACTGGAATACTCTCTTTCAAATTATGAAGGTGGCAGGGGTAAAATATAGGGAGCGAAAGGCTATTTATAATTTGTATGGAAACCAAATGGCAGTTATAAAAGTTTAGGGGCATGAATGGGAAGCAGTGGTTGAGAAGGGAGTGAGACAGGGTTATAGTCTCTCCATGATGTTATTCAATCTGTATATTGTGCAAGCAGTAAAGGAAACAAAGGAAAAATTCGGAGCAGGTATTAAAATCCATGGAGAAGAAATAAAAACGTTGAGGTTCGCTGATGACATTGTAATTCTGTCAGAGACTGCAAAGGACTTGGAAGAGCAGTTGAACAGAATGGACAGTGTCTTGAAAGGAGGATATAAGATGAACATCAACAAAAGCAAAACGAGGATAATGGAATGTAGTCGAATTAAGTCGGGTGATGCCGAGGAAATTAAATTAGGAAATGACACACTTAAAGTAGTAAAGGAGTTTTGCTATTTGGGGAGCAAAATAACTGATGATGGTCGAAGTAGAGAGGATATAAAATGTAGACTGGCAATGGCAAGGCAAGCGTTTCTGAAGAAGAGAAATTTGTTAACATCGAGTATAGATTTAAGTGCCAGGAAGTCGTTTCTGAAAGTATTTGTATGGAGTGTAGCCATGTTTGGAAGTGAAACATGGACGATAAATAGTTTAGACAAGAAGAGAATAGAAGCTTTCGAAGTGTGGTGCTACAGATGAATGCTGAAGATTAGATGGGTAGATCACATAAGTAATGAGGAGGTGTTGAATAGGATTGGGGAGAAGAGAAGTTTGTGGCACAAGTTGACTAGAAGAAGGGATCGGTTGGTAGGACATGTTCTGAGGCATCAAGGGGTCACCAATTTAGTATTGGAGGGCACCGTGGAGGGTAAAAATCGCAGAGGGAGACCAAGAGATGCATAAACCAAGCAGATTCAGAAGGATGTAGTTTGCAGCAGGTACTGGGAGATGAAGAAGCTTGCACAGGATAGAGTAGCATGGAGAGCTGCATCAAACCAGTCTCAGGACTGAAGACCACAACAACAACAACAACATTCGTTTTCTCAATTTGCAGCTCATATGATGTGATGTTTCTCACTATGGTCGTCTGAATGTTCATGAAAGTACGAAGTCAATCTGATAGTTAAAAAAAGAAGTGGTAAGCATCACTGCCTCTAGGATGTGGGGCCTCGAGTTCAGTTCTTCTACAGGTCTGAGATTATCTTCGCTCTGGGAGTGAATATTTGTGTTGTTCTAATTATTTCATCTCGTTTTCATCGGCGTGGAAGTCGACAAACTGACTTCAAATAGAAAGACTTGCACCAGGTGGCCGAAAAGCCCCAGACTGGGTCTCCCAGGCTATTACGTCATACGGGCTTTCATTCCATCTACACTCCTGGAAATGGAAAAAAGAACACATTGACACCGGTGTGTCAGACCCACCATACTTGCTCCGGACACTGAGAGAGGGCTGTACAAGCAATGCTCACACGCAAGGCACAGCGGACACACCAGGAACCGCGGTGTTGGCCGTCGAATGGCGCTAGCTGCGCAGCATTTGTGCACCGCCGCCGTCAGTGTCAGCCAGTTTGCCGTGGCATACGGAGCTCCATCGCAGTCTTTAACACTGGTAGCATGCCGCGACAGCATGGACGTGAACCGTATGTGCAGTTGACGGACTTTGAGCGAGGGCGTATAGTGGGCTTGCAGGAGGCCGGGTGGACGTACCGCCGAATTGCTCCACACGTGGGGCGTGAGACTCCACAGTACATCGATGTTGTCGCCAGTGGTCGGCGGAAGGTGCACGTGCCCGTCGACCTGCGACCGGACCGCAGCGACGCACGGATGCACGCCAAGACCGTACGATCCTACGCAGTGCCGTAGGGGACTGCACCGCCACTTCCCAGAAAATTAGGGACACTGTTGCTCCTGGGGTATCGGCGAGGACCATTCGCAACCGTCTCCATGAAGCTGGGCTACGGTCCCGCACACCGTTAGGCCGTCTTTCGCTCACGCCCCGACATCGTGCAGCCCGCCTCCAGTGGTGTCGCGACAGGCGTGAATGGAGGGATGAATGGAGACGTGTCGTCTTCAGCGATGAGAGTCGCTTCTGCCTTGGTGCCAATGATGGTCGTATGCGTGTTTGGCGCTGTGCTGGTGAGCGCCACAATCAGGACTGCATACGACCGAGGCACACAGGGCCAACACCCGGCATCATGGTGTGGGGAGCGATCTCCTACACTGGCCGTACACCTCTGGTGATCGTCGAGGGGACATTGAATAGTGCACGGTTCATCCAAACCATCATCGAACCCATCGTTCTACCATTCCTAGACCGGCAAGGGAACTTGCTGTTCCAACAGGACAATGCACGTCCGCATGTATCCCGTGCCACCCAACGTGCTCTAGAAGGTGTAAGTCAACTACCCTGGCCAGCAAGATCTCCGGATCTGTCCCCCATTGAGCATGTTTGGGACTGGATGAAGCGTCGTCTCACGCGGTCTGCACGTCCAGCACGAACGCTGGTCCAACTGAGGCGCCAGGTGGAAATGGCATGGCAAGCCGTTCCACAGGACTACATCCAGCATCTCTACGATCGTCTCCATGGGAGAATAGCAGCCTGCATTGCTGCGAAAGGTGGATATACACTGTACTAGTGCCGACATTGTGCATGCTCTGTTGCCTGTGTCTATGTGCCTGTGGTTCTGTCAGTGTGATCATGTGATGTATCTGACCCCAGGAATGTGTCAATAAAGTTTCCCCTTCCTGGGACAATGAATTCACGGTGTTCTTATTTCAATTTCCTGGAGTGTATTTACAGAACACAACGAAATATTGTGCAGGGGGTTTGTCAATCAGAAATGGGTTTTTAATGTTGATTGTATGTGGGAAAATCATGTTATCCCACATGTAAGAAGGTGGTATGAGAGTACCAGCCGAAGTCGGAATTCGATAGCAGTAGGATTGTGACCTGCTCAGACGCACTGACAGGATCTCACGACTGTCATACAAATATGGTATCAATAGATTCAGGCGGGGCATACTCAACACAACGTGACTAACGCCCAAGAGGACAGACATACACTGAGGTGACGTAAGTCATGGCATACCCTCTAATTTCGGGTGGCACCTCCTTTGCCTGGTGTAGTGCAGCAACTCGACGTGACATTTGGAAGTCTCCTGCAGAAATGTTGAGCCATGCTGCCTCTGTAGGCATGCATAATTGCGAAAAAGTTGCCAGTGCAGGATTTTGTGCATGAACTGACCTCTCGATTAAGTCCCACAGATGTCCGATGGGATTCATTTCGGGTGATCTGTGTAGCCGAACCATTCACGCGAACTGTCCAAAATATTCTTCAAACTATTCACGAACAGTTGTACCCAGTGACATGGCGCACTGTCACCCATAAAAATTTCATCGTTGTTTGGGAACCTGACGTCCACCAATGGCTGCAAATGACCTTCAAGTAGGCGAACATAACCATTTCCAGTAGATGATCGGTTCCGTTGGACGAGAGCACCCAATCCATTCCATTTAAACACAGCCCACACCATTACAGAGCCACTA
The DNA here is from genome assembly GCF_023897955.1 of Schistocerca gregaria. Taxonomy (NCBI): domain Eukaryota; kingdom Metazoa; phylum Arthropoda; class Insecta; order Orthoptera; family Acrididae; genus Schistocerca; species Schistocerca gregaria. The sequence goes on from NC_064923.1 coordinate 458,957,199, forward strand.
CCAGCTTGCACAGTGTCTTCTTGACAACTTGAGTCCATGGCTTTGTGGGGTCTGCACCACACTCAAACCCTCCATCACCACTTACCAACTGAAATCGGGACTCATCTGACCTGTCGTCTAAGATCCAGTCGATATAGTCACTAGTCCAGGAGAGGTGTTGCAGGCGATCTTGTGCCCTTATCCAAGGCACTCAGTCAATCATCTGCTGCCATAGCCCATTAACCCCAAATTTCGCCTCATTGTCCTAACAGATACGTTCGTCGTATATCCTACATTGATTTCTGCAGTTATTTCACGCACTGTTGCTTGCCTGTTAGCACTGACATCTCTTTGCAAATGGCGCTGCTCTCGGTAAGGCCGTCGGCCACTGTGTTGTCTGTGATGAAAGGTAATACCTGAAATTCGGTATTTTCAGCACACTCTTGACACTGTGTTGAATACTGAAGTCCCCAACGATTTCCGAAGTGGAGTGTCCCACACGTCAGCTCCAACTAGCATGCTACATTCAACGGATGTTAACTCCCCTCTTGGTCTCCTTTTCGCGTCGGAAACCTTTTCCCATGGATCAACTATGTACAAATGACAGCTCCGCCAATGCACTGCTCTTTTATACCTTGTGTACGAGATACTACCTCCATCTGTATATGTCCATATCGCTAGCCAATGGGTTTTGTCAACTGAGTGAATGGTTAGCGTGGTCGTCCAGAATTGTAAAACCATGTCACTTACCTCAAAACAGGTAATTGTTGTTTTTTTTTTTCAATAAGACTAGCACTCGCACAGAGAGCATAACTGCGTTTGGAGTACCACAAACTGTCAGAATTCGACCATTTTTGTGGCTTCCTTTGGCACTGCAGCAGACAGAAGTGTGCGACCAGTGGTGTGCCCAATGATAAGAGTAGACACAGGAGTGAAACCGCCCTGTCTTTATAGACGTTGCTGTGCCATGTCAAGACGGACATATTTTTCTGTGGACGCTCCAGGGAGAAAGAAAGATGACAAACTGCTTTTTGCATCGTCCTAGGGGTCCAGTAGTACAGGGTACCTTAGGGCTCTCAAGACCATCGCCTCTGATTTGCACAGCTACTAATTTGGACAGAAACCATTACATTTCTGACGTCTTGAGGCTGGCTACCTTCAATGTTTCTATGGAGTGATCCTTCAATAATATTGTGATATACATACGAGTGCAGCACACAGGTGTCGATGTCGGTAATTGTAGTGATAAGACAAATCTTTTACACTAAGTTTCCCGGCGCTTGTTTTGTATCACCCATCTTTTGTCAGTGTCTGAGAATACCTCTCCGAGTTAACTGTTGTGTCACGTTCAAGAACATCGACGAGAATCACTCCCTTCGGATCCCAAAACACCGTAGCCATGATCTTTCCTGCTGACACTGTTTGCAAACTCTTCCTTGGTTTCTTAAAGAAATTTTTGTGTCCCCATTCCATCGACTCCCTTTTTGTTTCACAATTTACATGATTCACCCAAGTCTCGTTCCCAGTTACGATACGATCGATAACTTTGTTACTAACTCTCTCGTAAATTTCGGGAAGGTCAGTGCTACAGCTGGTCTCTGTTTTTTGTGATCTTCATTTAAGATTTTTGGAACTCACCTAGCACAAAATTTGTGATAACCAAGCTTCTCCACCACAGTTTCATGCATCAAAGTCTGTAAAATTTGGAAAAAATGTTTCGAAAATTTCGTAATCGTGAAAGGACGATTTTCACGAATTTTGTCGTTGATTTTCATCATCAGTTCATCAGTCACAAGGCTAGGCCTACCACTGTGGCACTCATTGTGAACACTGGTACGGTCATTTTAAAAATCAATACACCATTGACTCACTCGGATTTCACTCATTATCCATCTTCCGTACATATTACAAAGGTCGCGATAAATTTCAAATAGTCTGTAGTTTTTTCCCCAACAAAAATCTAATCACAGAATGCACCTCACAAGTGGCGGGTTTTTCTAATGTAGGGCACATTTTAAAACGTCGCAGGAAGTAAAGTAGCAGAGACATAGACAGAGACATAAGCTACTACCGCTGGATACGTGCTGAGCATAATAACTTTATGTCTGCAAGAAGCCAGCTGTAATCTCGCCCACCGCCGCGACAGACCAAAACGTCTGTTACTTTCTGGATAGCCCTCGTATGTTGCCATATACACCTAAGCCTAAGCAAGAATACACAACAGTAAGTTTTATAAGTTTTATTATGTTCTATTATATAACCGCTATAACTTCTTACCTGCGTTTTTTTAGTTGGAAACGCCACCACCTGAAACGGAAAATATTCAGCACTCCATATGATTGCCATCTAATACAAATATCTGTAATACATATGGAAATTGAGAAGCATTTACAAATATTGTAATGGCAATAAAACTGTATTTAAAGCTGAATCACGATAAATAATTATCGTTTTGCCATTCAGAGACTCATTCGTGTTAGGACAGTTCTTCATACGATAGGTAGTCATAAAGTTTTTTAATTCGCCCAGTCATCCAATTGCCGATGTCGTATCGTTATTTACTACGGTTTCACTCAGTAAGGTGTTGCAACAGCTGAATTGGTTATTTCCACTCAATAAGGTCATGCACCAGCTGAATTGGATATTTCCTGCCGGAGCTGTAGATCTGTTCAAACATTGTCTCATGATCACGTATTTCAAATGGAATGACGAGTCGTATGAACAGACGGAGGGCCTAGCTATGGGAAGCTCCTTAAGCCCAGTTATAGCAACTTCTTTATGGAAAAATTCGAGGAGAAAGCTTTGGAAACCGCCACAAAAATGAACTGCTTGGTTCTGCTAAGTAGAAGATACGTTTGTTTCGTGGAGACGTAGCAGAGAGAAACTACGTCGTTTTGAAATGCATCTCGATGGGATTAATTCGAAGATCCAGTTTACCATAGAGGAGGAGGCGGCAGGTGGAAGATTAAATTTTCTCGATATGCTAGTTCTCAAGAAAGAAGTATTAGCTTAGGCCAGAAATTTACTGAAAACCCACGCACATAGTCCATTACATACACCGGGATTCGAATCACCACCAACAACAAAAGCGAAACATAAAAAAACGTTAGCGAATAGAGCAACGAACATTTGCGAACCAGAGCTGCTTGACGCGGAATTAAAAGCACCTTATCAGTGCACTGCTCAAGAATGGTTATTCTCTCCGCTGCCGTAAAAAAGAGCGTTACGACTGCCGCGCAAAATTCGTACCGATGCACGGGCTTCCTTGGAATCGAAAGTTTTCCTGTTTTTCATTAAGGACGTTACTGAAAGCATAGGAAAATTTTGAAAAACTGAACATAGTGGTAACCTACAAAACAACGCGGAAGGCACAGGATCGCCTAAAACTCGATAAGGATGTTCGCATAGCGGAAGATACAGAACCACCTAAAATTGGCCAAGTATGCTCTCGAACTGTTGGAGAAAGCAGGTATTTATAGGAATCAAAGCATGTGACGTCATGCCACTGCGCAAGAGCACGAGTAAATGGAAATTTTACTGCAGCCAATAGCAAGTCAGAGTGTGACTCGGACACTCAAAGAAGCTACGATCCCCCTAGAGAATGTCTTCCGCAAATGGGATGAAACGTTGGGTTTTACGGTTCAAATGTGTGTGAAATCTTATGGGACTTAACTACTAAGGTCATCAGTCCCTAAGCTTACACACTACTTAACCTAAATTATCCTAAGGACAAACACACACACACATGTCCGAGGGAGGACTCGAACCTCCAAATTATCCTAAGGACAAACACACACACACATGTCCGAGGGAGGAGTCGAACCTCCGGCGGGACCAGCAGCCCAGTCCATGACTCCAGCGCCTGAGACCGCTCGGCTAACCCCGCGCGGCTGGGTTTTAATGCAAAATCCGTTCGAGCACGACATAACAACCTGGAATATTTTATTAAATGTAGTTACATGACTGCCGTCAAGGTGCCTTTTAAATGGTTCAAATGGCTCTGAGCCCTATGGGACATAACATCTGAGGTCATCAGTCCCCTAGAACTTAGAACTACTTAAACCTAACTAACCTAAGGCCATCACACACATCCATGCCCGAGGCAGGATTCGAACCTGCGACCGTAGCGGTCGCGTGGTTCCAGACTGAAGCGCCTAGAACCGCTTGGCGCCTTTTAAATCCACGAGTTAAAACAAAATGGCGCAAACATTGATAATGCGGGGTGTCGTGCGGTAATTCGCTTTCTGTATTTGAAACAGAAAAACGCAGCAACAAAGCATGCTAAGTTGAGTGAAGTTTACCGAAAAAATTCGTCATCATATGACACAGGGATTAGGAGGTGCAGACGCTTCCAATGTGGTCATGCAAGTCTCAATGATGATGAACGAAGTGACAGACCATCTCTTGGGGAAACCGGGACTCACAAGAAACGTGGGGGTCTGGTACTCGAAAACAGTCGTATCACAATCGTGGAGATAGTAGTAAAAGCGAAAATCAGTCATGGATCAGTTTTCAACATGTAGCACGGAAATTTCAATAGGACAACAGTCGCCACCTGCTGGGAACCTTTACTGCTCACATCCATTGAGAAAGCCCATCGAATCTAGACTGCAGCGGAAATGTGTCCGCTTAAATAGCATCGAGTGCTGTATGTATCACAAGGAGTCACAAAGAACTCCCCGAGTGCGAGGCCGTAAAAGGCCAATGACGTTTACGGCATTCGGCGCTCCACGTGTTGTCTACCATGCAGCCACAATATTGGCTGCTAATGGTAATAGGGGCAGGACTGGAGGTATTAAATAGCACATCATAAAGCTACGGAGCGTAGCAAACTGCCTAGTCGACAAGTAAGTCACCTCAGTCCTACAATGCTAATGGTATTCATACAAAGCAGAACAATGGCAACGATAAGAAAAGCAAACATTGCATTATACTGATAAAGCCAAAACTTTAAGACCGTTCTCCACCGCGACGTTGGATGCCGCCCGATGGCGTTGCGGGCACGTGACGCTGTAACGTAAGTATGTAAGCGGAGCAGACGCGGACAGGGGGTGGGAGCTAGCGACGATATAGGCTGCAAATGGGGAAATCCATTGACATAACCGACTTTGACAAAGAGCAGATTATTATTACGCACAGCCAGTGAACGAGTATCTCGAAAACGGCGATTTCTTGAAAACGGCGAAGCTGATCGAATGTTCATGTGCTACTGTCGTGCGCATCTATGGAAAGACGTAGAAGAACAATGAAAGTACCACTAGTCGCTACATGGCTGGACGCCCACGACTCTTCACAGAACGTGGGGTTCGGAGGCTTGTCTGCTCTGTAAAGTAGGATAGATGGTGATCTGTGACATTTCTGCCGAAAGAGCAAAATGCTGCTGCACGCACAAGTGTTTCGGAGCACATCATTCACCGTACATTGTTGAATATGGAGCTCTGCAGCAGACCACCCTTACATGCTCACATGTAGACGTCGTCAGTTACAACTGCTGTCGGCACGGGACACTGGGGTTCGACCGTCGATCAATGGAAATGTGTCGCTCTTCGGGTTAATTCCATTTTACAATTTGGCATCTCCGCAAACTCCGTCATCGAGATGAACGGCAGCTCGAAACACGCCACGGATGCAGGCTGGTGGGAACAGTATTATGCTATGGGACACATTCTCCTGCTCTCGCATGGCACCTGTGGTAGCAATCGAAGACACTGACAGCTACGAACCACATGCATTCCTTCGTGCTTGATGTCTTCCCAGACGGCGATATCATCTTTCAGCAGTATTAATTGTCCGTGTCTCGCGGCCATAACCGTGCTACAGTCGTTTGAGGAGCTTTATAGTGAACTCACGTTGATGCCACGGCAACCAAATTCGCCTGATGTAAATCCTATGGAACCCATCTGGGTCGCTATCGGACGCCATCAAAGCGAACGGAAATCAGCGGCCCATTATTGACACGAATTACATGACCTCTAAGTAGACATCTAATGCCACATACCTCCGCAAACCTACCAACAAACTGTCGGATCCCTGATACGCAGAATCGGTGATGTATTTTGTTCCAAAGACGGACAAACAGTGATGTTAAGCAGGTGTTTTGGACCATCAGTGCATCTCCAGCAAAAGTTGCCGAAGCTAACATTTCGTCAGGAAGGAACGCAAGGAACTTCACAGAGTGAGAAAGAAGTGGCAAATAAAATACTAGCGTTTCTGCAAGATGAGTTAGTGGAATTTGTGGTAGTATACACGCTCGACTGAGCGGACAATGTAAATAGGGAGTACAATGATGACGATAAATGCTTAAAACGTGAAAGTAATACTGAAACAGGTGCCGAGCAACGTGAATCATCCTTGTTGGACAGGGAGTCACAAATCCCGTCTCCAGTGAAACATAGTAAAGGACAGTTGTTGTCCAAGCAGAGAGTACTAAACATAGCTACGTACATGGAAGATCATCCGCAGCATAGTAAAAAAAAAAAAAAAAAAATGAATAGATATCGAATAAATCCGCCGCAATATGACCATGTAGAGCATAAGAAAAGCTACGGATACTCAACGAAGCAAAAGGTGCACATGTTATACAAATAGGCGCCAGTGCGTTTCAAGCATGTTCAATATAATTTACGGGATGTACATGATAGTGATGTACTACCACATCAAACTGCGCGTGACATAGATTACAGAGATTTCAGGGGAAGCATAACTTCAAACAGTGCTACTGAATTGGAAGGCGTAAGACAATGACATTTCAAACCAAGCGTCAACTTGACGATACACAGCAAACTGCGGAATCATCCCGAAAATTTGTAAATGAGATAAATAAACATCTCATCGTTCAGTAAGGTATTTGTTTTCTGCTAGTCAGGATTTGAAGAGGAAATGCACATCAAAGCAATCCTGGAATTTAGAGGTACCAAGTGAGTTGTATGAAGATCAGCTAAGGTCAGTGTCTTAACGCATCCATATACAATTAGGCCGACAAAAATACCTGGGTGATTTTTATTTAATCGTATGACTAGGGGCCCCCGTCGGGCAGACCGTTCGCCGGGTGCCAGTCTTTCAATCTGACGCCACTTCGGCGACCTGCAGTCGATGAGGATGATAGGATGATGATGTTGACAGCACAAAACCCAGTCCCTGGGCGGAGAAAATTCCCCGACCAAGGCGGGAATCGAACCCGAGCCCAGAGTACTGACAATCCGTCACTCTGGTCATTCAGCTACCAGGGGCAGACCCTTGGGTGGTAAATTAGGTGGATAGTCATTTACTGTGCTGCGAGAAGTTGGAGGTGCTCTGCCCCTACGATTCTTTCTCGTGTGCGTGATGTTGCAGTGGCAGTAGGGAATACTTACGTCACAGAAAGCACGAGTGGGAAAATGGGCGCAAGAGAACTACAACTGTGGTATGAATACTGTTTTTGGCCAATAGCTGGTCAAAATAAGTTGCTTTTACTTGATTACCGATTTGCGTCTAAAAATCATACGCCTCTAAAGCAAATTATTCTTCATGAAAAGTGCGTGATATTGCAATTCGTACCACCTGGAAATACTGGACAAATTCATCCTCTGAATGTTTGTTTTTTTCGTGCATATAAAACATATTATCGTACTATCTGCAGCTATGTCTTAAAGGATAGCCAGTTACATGATAAAACTCCACGACAGTCTTTCGCATTCGGTTGCATGCCATCATACTGCATCATCTGTCATCATGCTGTTACGCTAATATGATTCTATATGTTTTCTTTAAGACTGAATACCTAGCTGAACGTCCTGCTCGGTTTGTAACTCGCAAGCAGTTCACCTTCGATATTGATGGTGCGTACCTTTGTATTTACTGTGGTCCACACTTTTCATTCTGTGTTCATGGCGCAAGTTAATGGTTTGTTGTGATCGTTTATTAAACGTCGTTGACGTCCATTTTGCGAAGTGTAACACATACATCCTATAGAAAATTGATCTCTGTACCTCCCGGACACCCATTTTATGTACCCCTCCTGATGCACATGGTAAGTCAGTAGCAGCTAATATTTTCCTGTTATAACTGTTAGCATAACATTTTCAAATGAGCTTTATTAAAGATTGAACTTAAGACCTCGCACTCAAGGAGTTCCTTGTCAGACACAATTAAGCGAAGCAAGCAGTGGAAACATTTGGTTTAATCACCGCAGAAAAAGGCGAAGACCCAACCACAATTAGACAAAGTGATACTGAGTGAGTTTTGGGACTGGAATGGTGTAGTATTAACAGAATATCCTAGTAAGAGGCAAACCATCACAGGAGCCTACTGGTAAAATCTGACGATGTTACGGGACGAAGCGTAGCAGGAAGCTGTGTACAGAAATGTTTATACCGCGCGATAACGCCCAGGTCATTCTGCACAGGGTAGTCAGACATGCTGCTTCTTTGGGCTAACGAATTTTATCTTGCCCCCTTTATTCTCCTGACATGGCTGTCAGTGACTTCTTTCCTTGGATGAAAATGAATTTCCAGAATGACGTCGCAGGGATATTTTTGGTGAACGTTTCTGAACAGCCAAAATGCAGGTCTACAACCAAAGTTTCCAACAAGTAATCCATTGTTGAGAAAAATGTGCCGCATTGAAGGTGTAGTGTTCGATGCTGGTAAGCAGCACTGTCCGTTTTTCCGCTTGAGCGACATTAGGTAAGGCACAATAGTATACGCTTTAAATACATAATTTTATTTCTATGATTTGTGTACTGGAATGTTATTTTCTGTTTGTTTCATGTTGCACGGAGGAGATCCTACCAAGTGTTTCGGCAGCGCGGGTCACTATCACAAGAACATTGATGGTACTTGGTAATAAAAGGATAGATTATCTCAAAGACTGAATATGTACAGAAGGACTATCATCAACATCAAGTTTCACATCTACAGCTAGATTCTTTTGCGGCAGTTTTAATGAAAACTTTATGTTTGTCCTCGTAAAAATGTGTATACCAGAGCGACTGGCACAGTTGAGTGTGCTGTGACACTCGAATTGGACCTGCTCATAAGCATGCTAAAATAACGTGTCTCTATTATTATTCTGTACTCTTGCTCAGAAATGGTAATATTATCAAAAAATAGTCTAATTTTTATAGTTGTTTATTAGTGTAGGGGTTACAACAACAACCTTTGCAACACACATTATTTCACAAAGAATGCAACACCTGTATCTCCATTGACCTTTGGTGACCATCATATCAACCTCCGGCCATTTCGAATTAAACAACTCTGCAGCAGCATCAACAATTTTCAGCCGTAATGAGGCCTTGGTCGGAGACTGGACAACTTCAGTAACAATCATTAAACTTGTAGTTGTTAATTTGTTCATAAAAATTTCGCATCACCAACTGTAATTACATAGTAGAATTAAGTAGAATTAATGACTTAACTGTAATAATTAAAGTCATTTGGTATTTTATTCTGTTATAGTCTGCAAACTTACTGAACCTACTGTGTATACTTTTAGGGTATTTTGTGTAAGTAATAAACATGGTAGTTCTACATGGTATTTCCAAAACACTTATGCATATAATTTTGAGTCTATGAAAATGGATTTATGTAAAAGTTTCATTGTAATGGTTATTTACTTTAACTGAAAGAGAGTTTATTAGAAGAATTCATCAAATAAATTAATCATATTGTAATCATAATTGTAAATAAGATATGGCAGCGGATTTATTAAGCAATTCTCAGTTTTGGAAGAAAAATTGTTTTACCAAGATGCAGACATGAACTACATGGATATGACTAAAATTGTCACAGTTAAATATGACAAGTAGGAGAAAGTGAATATTTTAAATGTGATACTTAAGCTTTGCTACGAAAAAAATTTGATTGTATTGAGAGCATAGATAAAATACCCTATAGTTTGTAAGTTTGGGAACATTTATAGGAATGTTTTGTTTGTATGGACAGACGGATATTACACTTTCATTAGTGTTACAATTTTATGAAATAGCATTTGTGCTGGGGCTGAATCAAAAATAAATAACTGGAGAACATAAACTTTATCACCAGATTGCACTTAATTTTAACATCATCCCTGCAGCAGGAAAAACTGGTATTACAAATTTGTATTGATAGTAACCAATCTTCAATTAGATGGTTCAAAGCCTGTTGTGTCCAATATAAAGTCAGTTGGTTCAAATTCCACACATTTTACATGACTTGTGAAAATGAAAAAGTGTTACAATACGGAATTGCATTTCAAAATCACATTTCACGTCATTCTCTCACTGTCAAATTACACTTACGAATTCAGTCTTGCAACCAGCAACAAGATACACTTCTAGGCATTACAAAGTAACAAATTTCCTAGTTTCTAAACTATTGCTCATTGTATGTAAATAAACTACAAGTGTACTTAGTACAGGCATACACCACATATCAACACAAATCTCTTGTATGTTATGAAGAACAGTGTACTATAATAGTTCTAAAACATTGGAAGTCTGCAAAAGCTAGACAACTGCTGTAAGTAACAATATTTTCTGCTTGTTGTTTTTTCTGTTGATATTCGTCACAGATTCCTTAAAGAAATAGTACTGCTGTAATCATCTCATAAATGCCTCACAAAACTATGCTGTTACCATGTAACATGAGAATTTTCTTTGAACAACTGTAAAGACACTTATTTATGGTATCTTTCTTAACAAACTTCTTCAATTACAGAAGAGAGGAAGTAAAATGTTCGGAATTACGCTTGCAAGTTATCCTTGCCTCTGAAAAGTAGAGATTTCTGAGATAGTGTTGGCATACCTCTAAGTAAGTGTGTGTATATTGCACTTACCATATTAATGCAGCTGTCCCCGTGATAGCAAGGGTGGCGAAGGTGAGCACAACGTGTTGCTCACGGAACATATTGAGATTTAGACCAGATCTGAAAACAGTTATTGCTCATTATGATTTTTTAAAGTCAGCAGCACTATAATGAGATAATTTACGACAATAATTGCTATATTTGCTCTGTGTTATACAGTATTCAATTTTATTACTGATATACTATTTGTGAATTTATCTATCACTTGCACTGCAACATGGCGCAATTTGCAAGATCACACTATGAAACACCAGAATTTAAATTTTGTATCAAAAATGACAAATGAGATGAGAGCACTTAATTCACATTATTTGTCAGAATACAGTCTGTAATAATAGAGACAACTGTTACACTTTCACTGCTTCCTGTCTTAGTTATGAGCTTCATTTTCATAAATAATGCGCTGTAAGTTGACGACACTCCAAGACTTCCACGGAAATTCCTACTATTACAATCGTTCATTCCTTCTACAGAGCATTTACTTTTCTTAGAGTACTTTTGATATGAGGCATCTAGACTCTACCATGAAGGTTGCCTTCTACTTGGTTAACTGTTGTATAAATCACCAGGTCTGGATGGATCCCGAGTTCGATTTTACAAAGAGTGCTCTGTGGTAATTGCCCCTTACCTGCATTTATCGTGAATCTCTTTCCCAGCACAAAGTCCAAAGCGTCTGGAAAGAGTCGCAGGTTACTCCAGTATATAAGAAGGGTAAAAGAATGAACCCGCAGAATTACAGACCAATATCCCTAACTTCGGTTTGCTGCAGAATCCTTGAACATATTCTCAGTTCGAATATAGTAAACCTTCTTGAGACTGAGAAGCTCAGGTCCATGAATCATCATGGTTTTAGAAAGCACCGCGCGTGCGAAACTCAGTTTGCCCTTTCCTCACATGATATACTTCTAGATTTCCGAAAAGCAGTTGGCATGGTGCCCCACTGCAGGCTGTTACAGAAGGACAATCATGTGGAATAACTTCACAGACATGTGAGTGGCTCTAAGACTTCTTAAGTAATAGAACCCAGTATGTAGTCCTCGACGGCGAGTGTTCATCAGAGACAAGAGCATCGTCAGGAAAGCTCCAGGGAAGGGTGAAAGGACCGCTGTTGTTCTCTATATTCGTAAATAATTTGGTGGACAGGGTAGGCAGTAATCTCTTGTTGATAGCTAATGATGCTGTGGTATTCAGTAAGGTGTCGGAGTTGAGTGACTATAGGGAGATACAAGACGACTTATACAAAATTTCTAGTTTTTGTGATGAATAGCAGCTAGCTCTAAATGAGGAAAAACGTATGTTAAAGCGGATCAGTAGGAATAGCAGATCTGTAATGTTCGGACACAGTGTTACTGGTGTGCTGCTTGACACAGTCAAGTCGTTTAAATATTTGGGCGTAACGTTGCAAAGCGATATGAAATGGAACGGGCATGTGTGAACTGTGGTAGGGAAGGCGAATGGTCGACTTCGGTTTATTGGGAGAATTTTTGGAAAGAGTAGAATTCGCCTGTAAACGACGCCGCATATAGGACGCTGGTTCGACCTATTCTTGAGTATTGCTTGAGTGTTGGGGGTCCGCGCGAGGTCGGATTAAAGGAAGACATCGAAGCAGTTCAGAGGCGGGCTTCTAGATTTGTTACCAGTATGTTCTAACAACACGTAAGTGTTACGGAGATGCAAGAGGAGCACAAATGGGAATCCCTGGAGGGAAGGCGAGGTTCTTTTCGAGAAGCATTATTGAGGAAATTTAGAGAACCAGCATACGAAGCTGACTGCCAAACGATTCTACTGCTGCCATCATACATTGCGCGTAAGGACTATGAAGATAATAAACGAGAAATCAGGGCTCAAAGTAGGGACGTAGATTGTCGTTTTTCCCTCGCTCTACTTGCGAGTGAAACAGGGAAGGAAATGACTAATATTGGTTCAGGGTACCCTCCACCACGCACCGTATGGTGGCTTGCGGAGTGTCTATGTAAATGTAGTTGTGGAATTTGTTGTGTCAAGGTTGCTGCGTTTCTTTTGTCTCTTTGTCTTTTTGCCGGACACTGTGGACTAATAGTATATAATATTACTATTAAACAACAGTAGAAGGCGTTCACCAAGAGAGTGAAATATAACCCTATCTAGTGATGACGAAATTTGCCGACAGGAAAACGAGAAACTGTGAAGACTAATGCGACCCTATTTATTTTGCTTATATACGCTACCAGTTAAAATAGTTTCTATATGCATGGAATATAATAAAGTACATATCAATTACCGGTATTAGAACTGATAAGAAAATGTTGTCGTTATAATTCATTTGCTTCCGAATATAGTAAGTATATTGCCACTGAGATATCAGGTGGTAGATTAACCTTATGAAACCACCCTTACAGTGGTTTAGAATTGGATGCCAGGTTTTGCACCGTGCAACCAAACCAATCCTCCCTGGCGAAGCCTCGTTAGTAAAAATGTGACGAAAATCTTTTCTCGTGAGACAGTAAACCATTAAAAATTATATTAGTTTACCTAGTAGTTCTGTAGCATAATGAGAAGTATCTCGGCTTGTAAGGTAATGGTCATGTGTTCAATACTTACAGAACGATATTACTTTTAAAATCGTTATCAAAAAGATTTTGGTTTTTATTTTTATTCATTTAATTTGGTTTAAACACATTTTTTTCTTAAATTTAATTTCTGATTCTTGAATGCCTCACATCAATTACTGTTTTAATTTCACTATTTTGCACTTATTTCATGAAGTGAATTTGTATAAATAATATAATCGCAGTACAGCAGCGTTTATATTTTCTCATGCGTGAAAGTAAATTACGTTTTAAATGTTTGTATGACAATAACCACGGAAGAAAACATACATATCGCTCTGGGACCAAATAAAGTGTTGTTGTATTTTATACCATAAACTTTGATGCCTAAAGCCAAAAATTACTTCTGAACATTTGCTGAGAACCCCACACTTGCTTAATCCGGCACTGCCTACGCACACATAGACGTTTCCAGGGGCAACAAAAATTTTTTCCAATATTTCGCCTAATTATTGACCAAATTTAATAATTTAAAATGTCCTCATAATTTAACTATTAAGAGGTATAACCTTAAGTTAAAGATTTAACAGCGTAAGTCAAATATTACAGTTAACAACTGTGTGTACGTAGTGGGTCAGGAACTGGGATTTAAGCCAAGGGCAGCAAGCTTAAATCTGGCGCCTCTTCTTTCAGCCTCCCATAGGTATCAACAGTTTTATAATTGTTAGTAGGTAATACATTTCGAAATAAATATCACTGTCTTACAACACTAACTTAATATTTTGACTGAATTAGGTTGAAAGTCAAATAGACGAAACAATCATTTAAAAAAGTCTAAAAATAAAACATTACTACTCGTTTACAAATAATAAATTTAAAATTTCTCTTTTCCAAGCTTTTTTGTGGCAAAAATGTTTGTCATCTCATCACTATTTATGGAAGCAGTTCGTTTGCGCTCTATGGAGATCATACTCAGATTTGTTAACCTTTATGAGCAGCCATGCTCCTCAAATAATATTTAAATATCCTTTCTACAGATAAAACAGTGACTGGGATGGCGTGGAACATTTTTAAGACTGTAGTGACGCTGAGATACTCCACTACTAATTTATTTTTACAAATTAAAGTTAATATGGATGTGCAGCGGCATCATGCAAGAATTTCTCTACTGTCAGCACAATGTGTTTGAAACCTTCAGTTTAAAAAATAAATTCTTCCTTGTTAAGGTCTTGTACATATGAATTTGCCAGTTCCGCTGCTTTGGCCTTTAAGTCTTCCACTTCCATTTTTTGAATTTGGACACCAAACAGAAAACTAAACTTTGGCCTAATTTTCTCCAGTGCCTTAAACCAGGTACTCAGTTCCCTTACCACTCTGTCAGTTATTTGTAACAGGGACATTCTGAACAAATCTTCCTGTGAATGTTCGCTTACTTCATCCTCAGAAAGCTCATCTACATTTTTTTTCCCTTTCCTGTAGCCCTTTTTCTGAGAATCCATTGGTATAACATTTTTTTCTGCTAAGACTTTCGCTTCAGAGGTACCTAGAAATTTTAAAAAATATATATGAATATATCGAGTATCTTTATCAGATATAAGGTCTTCTCATTGCAGAAACTGATTGACATGATCATTTTTAAATATTGCATTCCAGAAACAAGTTTAGAGGTTGCTTGGGGCGATAAACTGAGAGGTGCGCCATAGGCTCCAAATGCAACATTTGTATACTCAGACAGTGTGCATTACAGTTAGTAGCCAAAATTGACACATGTGAAAGTGTACGATGGAAAAGTGTGTGTGTGGGTTGTGAGGCAGTATTGATGTGTGTCACATAGTGGTGATATGAACTGCGATACCTATACACGCCTGGTGCATTCATAGTTGCAGAACACTGGAACATTTAGTAAAGTTCCAAGCGTCTTATTTTACCATCGCACTTCGGTTATAAAGTAACGGTACCCATCAGCAAACTTTGAGCGAAAACATTTTTGGTTATTGGTAATTACCAAGAATGATGGCCTATCGTAGTCACGGGATCCAAACGATACATATTGAACGTGCAATAGTAAATCGATCACGCCAGTCTCGTAGTGGGCATTATGATCAATTATTTGTAATCGACTTTTTTATCTGTTTTCCATCTTTCCTTTAGTTTGTCTACATTACGTTCCTGCCCTAATTATTTGTGACTTGATTGGGAAACCCATACGGTTTCTGTCGATACCTAGTTTAATATTCTGGTGATCCTGACGTTTCTTCCGCGGATTCGATGACATGGAAAACTCTAATTCCATTTATATCCAGCATGGACTTTTTGCTGCAAATGTTCTGCCGGACGAGGGAAGGAAGGACTGTGTTGACTGTGGTGCTGCAAAGTCTGTAAAACATCGTAAGAGGAGTGTCGATACTGAACTACCGGTGCAATTTCATTGCGGACAGTGCGCAAAATGAACGAGTGTCAGGAAAAATACGTGTTTCGACTCTTCCAAGTTATCTATTCAGACGAGCATAATTCTTAATTCTTATATCGTGCAAGAGTCGAGACTAGACGTTGCAAGCAACAGCATCACAAACTGAGTTATCTGCATATACCATCTGTCTACTTCGGGTTTTGCCGAGAAGTCTGTTACGTGGTAGTGATAAATGATGGTGTACCAGTTGGTGGAGCGAATAAACATGTAGCAGTAGACGAATCTCATATAGCTAGATGAAAGAGCCAGAGAGGATGACCTTCAAAAAGTGAAATAGATCACATTTGGGTATTTGGTGGAATAGAAAGAGTCCCAGAAGTATTTCGTTGTCAGAGTATTGTCCTGAACAGGGTCGCTTTAGTGGGTCTCATAAAACACTTCATACTGCCTGGTACTAAAGTTATTACAAAGGGGTTTTAGTCATACAAGACTCTGAAAGCTGAAGGGCTCGACCACGAATTCGTGAACCATTCTGTGGAGCTCGTGTTTTCGGATGACCCCAGTGTCCACACCCAGAATATTGAGTGGCTACAGAAATCTGTCAAGTCTTCCATAAAAAGAGAAAGTGGTCCCGGACAAAGGGGCGAACTGTAGTTGTTTCAGTATCTATACTTTCACAACTTGAGTTTGCAGGGGAAAGTTGATAGATGCGGCACTCTGCTGATATTCTTGTGTGATATTGACAGTATTTACCCTGGCTATGGGATTAGATTAGATTAATTATTCATTCCATAGACCCATAAAAGAGGGAATCCTCCTGGGTGTGGAACATGTCAGATAAACACATTACAAAAATGTTATTAGAAAAACTTGAGTTTCACTAATTTTAATGATCCTCAGTCAACAAACAGTAAAATTATGTACATGAGTTAAATTTAAACTTCTAATATTTACAGTTTTAATAGTTAAATCTACTTTTATTAACTCCATCATTCAGACGTTTACTAGTTTCTTGGCTATTACACCCAAGTACTGTCAAAAATTAAAGGAAATTATTCATTTCAGTTATCCTCAGTTAAGAACAGTCAGATTATGTACAAGATTTAAAATTAAACTTCCACCATTTACAGACTTATGACATAAAAACTGCTTTCCATACATCCATCAGTCACACAGTAGGTAGTTACTTGGCTGTTACAACCAAGTATTGTCAAAAATTAAAGTATAATAAATTTTCATTAAAATGGTCTACTGCACTTGTTGAGAAATGCGTGGACGGAATAGAAGGAGTTGGCCACCAAAAATTCTTTTAAATTATGTTTAAATTGTGCCCTATCGGAAACTAAACTCTTAATGGTTGCTGGTAACTTATTGAAAATATGGGTTGCTGAATACTGGATTCCTTTCTGGGCAAGAGTAAGTGATTTTAAATCTTTATGTATATTGTTCTTATTCCTAGTATTGATACTGTGCACTAAGCAGTTAGTTGGAAAAAGAGATGTATTATTTACAACAAACTTCATTAAGGAATAAATATACTGAGAAGCTGTGGTTAATATGCCCTATTCTTTGAATAGGTTTCGACATGATGTTCCTGGATTTTCACTACTCATTACTCTTATTATGCGCTTCTGCCCTGTAAAAATATTCTCTGTTTGTGGAATTACCCCAAAATATGATACCATATGACATAATGGAGTGAAAATAAGCAAAATATGCCAGCTTTTTTATATTTTTATCTCCTACGTCTGACATCATTCGCATTGCAAACACAAACTTGTTTAGGTGCTTTAGCACTTCGTTAGTATGTTGCTCCCAACTTAATTTATTACCAAGTTGTAATCCCAAGAATTTTACACTCTCAACTTCTCCTATTTCCATATCATCATATTTTATACACACACAAAAAGGAAATCTCTTGGAAGTTCTGAACTTATTAATGTCAGTAAAAATTTGATTAGCTGCCTTTTCTAAATTTACGTTTGATATACTAGTTATTGCAATGTTTGTATCATTTGACAAATAAGACAAACTTGGCATCTGGTAATGCAACAGATGACAGGCTATTAATACACAGAAGAAACAGTAGTGGACCTAGTATGGAACCTTGGGGAACACCACATGTAATTTCTTCCCTGTCAGATGCTGTCTGATTGTCTACTCCTGTAGTGTTACGTAATGACACCCTTTGTTTTCTATTAGTAAGTTGTGATTGAAACCACTATGTAGCACTACCAGTGACGCCATAATATTATAATTTACTTAAAAGAATGTTGTGATTCACACAGTCAAATGCCTTTGACAGGTCACAGAATATGCCAGTTGCATCTGATTTGTCGACCAATGAATTAAGGACATTTTTGCTGTAAGTGTAAATAGCTTTCTTAATATCAGAACCCTTAAGAAACCCCTATCTGTGATTTTGACAGTATGTTATTTTCACTAAGGTGCTTAAGTAGATGCTTGAACATAACCTTTTCAAAGATTTTTGAAAAAGGCTGGCAAAAGTGAGATCGGTTGGTAATTTGATGGCATTTCTTTGCCCCCTTTCTTGTGGAGAGGTATAACTTCAGCACATGTAAGCCAGTCCAGGAATGTTCCTATGACAAGTGATTGATTACATAAATAACTAAAGTTATTACTAAGCTCACATGAACACTCTTTTATTAACTTTGTTGAAATGTTATCATAACCACTACAATGCTTCGATTTCAAGGACTTTACGATGGATTCTGTTTCTTTGGGTGAAGTAAGTGTCAATTCCATTTTACTGAGATTGTTTGTGTGCAGTGGTCTCAGATATTCCATTTCATTATTTACTGAACCTGATAACCCCATGCTATCAGTAACACAGACAAAATACTTGTTTAAATGGTTTGCAACACAACATGTGTTTGTTACCAGGGTTTCATTTATTTTTAGAGCTATTTGTTCCTCCTCATTTCTGGTCCTACCTGTCTCTGACTTAAGTATATCACATATTGTTTTTATTTTATTTCTGGATGTATTTATCTTCTTCTCACAATGCAGGTATTTAGATTTCTGGATAACCTTCTTCAATATTTGGCAGTAATTTTTGTAATGAGCTATAATGCTAGTATCAAAGGTGTCCCTACGTATCAGAGAGAGTTTCCTTTTTGTCTCACATATATTTATCACTTGTGTGATCCATGGTTTCTTATTAGACTTCTGCTTAATGTGAGTTACCTTCAGGGGGAAAAGGGAATTGTTCCTGTAGCATATACATCACATGGACTGTCACATAACGAGTAAGGTAAATCGTCTCCTTTGAAATTACAAGTATTTATGTAATGCTTTCCTTTTGTCGTTGGTGTAGTGACCACCTTAAACATACTCATAACGCCTGCCACGAGACTCGCATGATCGACCTACTATCGCACGTTAGATACGTACCATCTAGGCCCCGCGACGTCGATAGGCAATCATTCTTGGAAATTACCGATAATACCGCATTACGGAAGTAACTCACTATACGGTGTGTACGAATATAAGTATTCCTCTATTTTAAGAGCAACTTTAGCGATTTATACACCAGTGCTGACATACTAATGTTATTACACCGCTTGACGGAGAGCGATTAATGCTTTACGTAAAAAAAAAAAAAGTATCTTCTAGACTCAGCAAACAGTCCACATAAATAATACCGATCGTGCCTGACAAGTTAAAACTTTGGTCGGACCGCAATTAGAAGCTGCATTTCTGCCTGCCTTTCACGGACAAAGCACTGTCTGCGTGTAGCTTAAGTGCTAACGCGAAAACACCAATTTTACAGGTGGTTCCAATGTGATAGTGCCTTTCCCATTTTCCCCGGCAGGTTCCCTACAATTTGGCTGTAGTGGCCGACCGATTTGTAGCGTAGCTTGAGGTCTAGATTACGTTGGAAATTTGCTTTATAACGAACTAGAATTTTCCGGAAGCACTGATCCTGTAACATAGTGAGACAGCTTCAGGAAAGTACGGAAGGAATTTGGCGAACCTTACGACATGACGGAACTTAAAAGGGGTGGTTCATTGGCCGCGCCAATGGTAGCGCATAGCACGCTGACGTTTACCCGTCGCATTTGGCCGTTGTTAAAGGGTGTTTTCTTCGATATGTCGAAAGTAATTTACAAGTACGTGGAAACGAACAAAAACATCGAAAATCTTTAAATTGTTTAAGATACTAATATTACTTACAAAACTGTCTATTAAGAGTAAAATTGCAATATTCATCCTGGATATTCTGAAGTATTCTCATTAAATGCAGATCTCGCACCATGGAATTCATAAATTCATTAACCACTTCAATTGGTAGAATTCTGTCGGTTTCTTCTTTGAAAAGTTAAAGAGAATCCAAGTTCTATCTGTAATTGAACCCCAAAACAAATTATGCTACAGCCCTAATCAAATCTTCTATATGTGTGTCACAAAAGATTTATTGTTATTATTATTTGTTACCAATAAATACTGTCCCACGTACATAAAAATAAATATAGACATTTCCCGTCTTTGGAATCGAAAGACTAGTTGCCTGAGCTAAGGCTCTTGAAAAAAGTACATTCACACAAGAAAAATTCAAGCAATGGCGTTGAAATTAACATTCATTTTTCTGATCAGTATGCTTCCAACCGAATGCGATATTCACACGCTTTAAAACGACCTGTTGACAGATGGGCAAGATTACGCTTATGCACGACGTTTAGCAGTGCGAATTTCCAAATAAACGTCTTCCCTCACACAGCACCAACGGCTGTTATTTCATAGTAATGTCTACGGCACTAGAAAAGCAATATAGTTTGCGGCATACCTTGTTTTCCAAAATTGCTGTGCTCCGGTGACGTGGCACAGCCCATTCAGTTATTTATAACATGTGTATCTAGGAACGCCTGAAAACGTTTGCCAGGGAAATCAAATCACTCAAATGTTTCAGCGATACAGAAATCAGCATAACTCAAGGATGTAATTATTATTTCTCTGACAAAGATCACTGCTCTCCCCCACATGCTCATTCATGTCCAAGTCCAGTTTTGTACATCTGAAGTTAGAAAAACACGGAACAAAGCACCAAAAGATCAAGAGGAATTTGAGATATTACCCGTCGCCTTCGACAAGTGGTGTGATGGTAACGACTGTTGTGATGTGCTGACGTCAAGTTTTGGTGCCCATTTTGTACAATATTTCGCTATAGTATTTTCGCAGTTATAGCCCTATGGTATGTTTGCTAGTACCATAGCCCACTTAAGTTGGCAATGCTAGTACTGTGTACAATTGCCTCCACTATAGCCGTAGAATTCTTTTACGATAGTCGATTCGTTTTCTATTCTTTGAATAGTAATTTTCAGTGCTTGACTTTTAAAAAGAAAAGAGGTTCTGGTACTGTGACCTAACTGTGGGAGGGAGGGTTAGAAAAGTAGATATCTTAAAACGTTGTCTTAGCGCTTTTCTGCGCATTTTAAAAGGGCGAATACAGTGTACTCGTGAAAAATTAAGTTTCATGGTAACACGTCTCAAAAGCAGCGCTTCTGATTTTTTTTCGTCAGAGGTACTGTCCCAAATCAAGCAGTGACCAGTTTAGCGATAATCTCCTCGATTTATTCCCCGTTCGTAAGAAGATTTATTGTTATTATTATTTGTTACCAATCAATACTGTCCCACGTACATAAAAATAAATATAGACATTTCGCGTCGTTGGAATCGAAAGAATAGTTGACTTGCAGTCTCCATTTGAGCCATGTGACATAAGTTAATTTTGCAACACTACACTCCTGGAAATGGAAAAAAGAACACATTGACACCGGTGTGTCAGACCCACCATACTTGCTCCGGACACTGCAAGAGGGCTGTACAAGCAATGATCACACGCACGGCACAGCGGACACACCAAGAACCGCGGTGTTGGCCGTCGAATGGCGCTAGCTGCGCAGCATTTGTGCACCGCCGCCGTCAGTGTCAGCCAGTTTGCCGTGGCATACGGAGCTCCAACGCAGTCTTTAACACTGGTAGCATGCCGCGACAGCATGGACGTGAACCGTATGTGCAGTTGACGGACTTTGAGCGAGGGCGTACAGCGGGCATGCGGGAGGCCAGGTGGACGTACTGCCGAATTGCTCAACACGTGGGGCGTGAGGTCTCCACAATACATCGATGTTGTCGCCAGTGGTCGGCGGAAGGTGCACGTACCCGTCGACCTCCGACCGGACCGCAGCGACGCACGGATGCACGCCAAGACCGTAGGATTCTACGCAGTGCCGTAGGGGACCGCACCGCCACTTCCCAGCAAATTAGGGACACTGTTGCTCCTGGGGTATCGGCGAGGACCATTCGCAGCCGTCTCCATGAAGCTGGGCTACGGTCCCGCACACCGTTAGGCCGTCTTCCGCTCACGCCCCAACATCGTGCAGCCCGCCTCCAGTGGTGTCGCGACAGGCGTGAATGGAGGGACGAATGGAGACGTGTCGTCTTCAGCGATGAGAGTCGCTTCTGCCTTGGTGCCAATGATGGTCGTATGCGTGTTTGGCGCCGTGCAGGTGAGCGCCACAATCAGGACTGCATACGACCGAGGCACACAGGGCCAACACCCGGCATCATGGTGTGGGGAGCGATCTCCTACACTGGCCGTACACCTCTGGTGATCGTCGAGGGGACATTGAATAGTGCACGGTACGTCCAAACCGTCATCGAACCCATCGTTCTACCATTCCTAAACCGGCAAGGGAACTTGTTGTTCCAACAGGACAATGCACGTCCGCATGTATCCCGTGCCACCCAACGTGCTCTAGAAGGTGTAAGTCAACTACCCTGGCCAGGAAGATCTCCGGATCTGTCCCCCATTGAGCATGTTTGGGACTGGATGAAGCGTCGTCTCACGCGGTCTGCACGTCCAGCACGAACGCTGGTCCAACTGAGGCGCCAGTTGGAAATGGCATGGCAAGCCGTTCCACAGGACTACATCCAGTATCTCTACGATCGTCTCCATGGGAGAATAGCAACCTGCATTGCTGCGAAAGGTGGATATACACTGTACTATTGCCGACATTGTGCATGCTCTGTTGCCTGTGTCTATGTGCCTGTGGTTCTGTCAGTGTGATCATGTGATGTATCTGACCCCAGGAATGTGTCAATAAAGTTTCCCATTCCCGGGACAATGAATTCACGGTGTTCTTATTTCAATTTCCAGGAGTGTAGATACTATTTAGTTTCAATAAGTACGTTTAATTTTTTGTAGTTCATACTATGTATCGATGCCTACATATGAGATTTTTTAAGATACTTAATCGATTCGTTTTCTGCCGAGAAATAGTCAATAATACTGTATTTTGTCGATAAATGCATCCATTTACTCCTGATTTACGCATTTCATAACTACGCAATGCAATCTCCAACTGAATTGCATAACTAAAGCTTATTTTGCGATTCTAGGTTAGATTCCTTTAGGATAAATAAGTTTTTTTTCTTCTTCCATACCGCCAGTCTCCACTCTATCTGTAGAGCTTTATTTACGACATTCCATACATTTATTTCCGATAAATGTTTACTTTATTAAATCTGTAACTGAACAAAGTAGCTGTAATTCGTATTATTCTTTACCGCTGCATAAAATCCTCGTCATCGAAATTGTCGGGTCAATTATAGTGTCCGACACCACCCGTTGGCTTTGACCAATGATGTATTGTGTGATGTTATTTTGTTTGTGCTGGAGATAGCTGTCGATGGACGGTAAATGATTTCTCTGGATTTCCTCGTTACGCGCGTGTATTAAGAATTCGATGTATATTGCTTTGTTTTTATCTCGTAATTTGTTTTCGGCATCTTTTGTTAAAGAAAGTAGTCTTGATTTATTAGTAGTCGTGATTTATAAAGTCTTGATTTCTCACGCTCCTCGTTATGGATGAGTCAGTTGTTTTTACTGCAAAAATTCTGCTTCGGGAAATGAGTGACCATAAATCAACTATAAGATTTTTGTAATCATTGGGCGTCGTTGCTGCATTTTGCAAGTGGTGTCTGTGGAAATTATATGATTTTGAGGGAGGATGGATCATCACGAACTTCTTACGAATACATGTGGAGATGCAGAAAAAATAACATATGGAGATCCATACGCAGGGACACGTGGTTAGAAAGATCAAGGCTGAATTTAGAAGTAATTGTCATGTTAACATACTATTTTTGCTATGAATATTCTTGCAAATCTGTCATGCACGAAGCAAAGGGTTCGTGTGGCACTACAGTTTACTGGTTGTCGTTTTGTAAAGAAGCCTGGGGGGAATGTATTAGGGGGTCATTTGGGGGGAGGGGTGGGGCAGGGGTTATATTTGAAGTAGGTCAGTCACATTTTGGTAAGAGAAAGCACGAAAGGGGGCACGAGGTTGTGGGCTTTGGGTTTTTGGAGTAGTAGTTTCTGGAAGAGATTGTGCTGATGTGATTAGGGTTGTACCAAATCGGACAAAGGAAGTCTTGGCATATTTAATGGAAAATACGTTTAAGAAGGTCCTGTAGTCATGTCGGATGGGTTTGCTTCGTACAAGGGGTTGGGTGAAAGGGGTTATCATCATTTGGTCATGAATCATAATATTCAGTTTAAAGATTATAAGACAGGGGCATATACTAATACCATCGAGGGGTATTGGGGGCTGTAAAATCTGTTGCTTGGCGGGGAAATAGAAGGATTACAGTGTTGCAAGCCATTTAGATGAATACTGTTGAAGGAAGAGGATTCCTAAAGGTTATTGTTTATTTCTTGCCTTTATGAAAGTAGTCAGCTAACTGTACAAGCCTCGTTTTGTTAGTTAGGTGTTGGTGGGTCTGATACTTTTTTCTTGTTTTGCACTGCGTTTTTTATGTTGCTGTATTGTGCGAGTGCTACTTTTTTGGTTTCTCTGGAGGTTTTTTTTCTGTAGCTTTAATATTTTCTGGTTACAATGGTGGGCCGAGGCGTATTGCTGTGTCTCTGCCGGAGGGTTTATGTGATTCACTCGTCATTTTATTTTTTTTATTACTTTAAAATTTTCGATCTTATTGAGGACGGGTGGTAGGGAAGAACTGATTTGGGTGGTACCTCATTCGTGCCTGGCAGTTTGTGTTTCTTCTTATTTTTTTCATTAGTTATTCTGAATTTTGCTTATTTTGTTACAGTTTGACCTTCTAACGTTATTATTATTTCTTGTTATGTCCTTATTTCGTTCTTGTAGGCCTCGATCTTAGACTCCTTTGGAAGTTCATATGCGGTAACTTTCTTTTTATGTAGCCACTTTTATGTTTTCCTTTTCGATGTTTTTTTCTGTACTGCTCTTAATTTTAATTTCATTCCTCCTGTAGCAGTTTTACTGGGTGTTGTTTTGGAGTTACTGTACCTGGTGTGACTTTCGTGTTGTATAGTTATCGGTTCCAGGGTTCGATCGTTGTTTCGTTTTATTTCTTTGCATGTGCAGTAATGTGTGTAAAGCTTTTCATTTTTTGAAAGTCTAGTCGTATTCTGTAGTTCATAAGAAGATTATTTTTAAGCAAGTTTCTGATATAAGATATTTGCACAACAAATAGTAATACCGGAATCGGTAACTAGAAATGACCTCCTACATCGGTTGCTTCTACTTATCGATTCCAATTATTAGGCGGTTCATTATTTAGATCGGTTTTTTGATACATGTGGAAAATATAATATAATATATGCACTCGTAATTGCTCTCGTTTCCTTATTTATTTCAGTCATATTCAACTTGTTTAAATGAAATTCACGCGTAAATAACAGGTGCGTTAAATGTATTATTTCATTCATTAATGTATTATTTTATGTATTATGTATTATTTTATTCATTTGATTACGAGTATGATCCGTTCTATTCATAGATTTTCCATTGAAGCATCTTTGCCTTACATATGATGTCTTTGGTCAAAGCCGACGTTTGGTATCGGACACTAGAATTGTCGGTGTTATTTACAGTTCAAGATAGTACCAAAGACATGAAGTTTATTTCTTATTAATTTCTAGCACACACGAATTTTAGCAATCACAAGTTTAATTCATTTACAAACATAGAAGAGTAACACTGGACCAGCTTGATACAAACTTTTCAGAGCACACATTCTTAAATTTGCCCCCAGGCTGCAATATTACTGAAATACAATTACGCTATTAGCTATAAATTCATTAAAGTCAACGGCCATCCTGTCATTTAGATTTTTATGTCTTCTTGTGCTATAGACACCATCATATGCACTTGTTTGTACACTGCTTTTCTCATAACACATATGGTAAGAGGATGTGATTTATGTGACCTATTGTTACATCATCACATTGGCAGCTACATGTGTTCATTCAGCGATTTTATGCAAGTGGGATACAAAAGATTGAGACGCATCTCAAAATGGACTCTATTATTTTCCTTGATTTTCTGGACTTTGGAAACCATAGCTGTTGTAGTAAGAACCGATTTAAACTTGCATAGGTGTAAACTTTTTGACTTGCATTCCACTCCTCTTACCATAAGATCATCGCTTGATGTTTGATTTTTCAGAAGGTAGTTTTATGCTCATGAGTCTTCCGTTCCTATTTGCTTCTTTCGCTTGTTGAACAGCTGTGTATTTGTGTGTAATTCCCATATGAAATTTGATCCATACCAATTCTATAATGTGACAATTCTTCTTTGCTTGAAGATAGTGATCTAACAGATCCAGAATGATTTTACGTGTTACTTTATTCCGTAGGAGACTGATCTCAGAACGCTTTACGAGTTGGCGAGTATAACTACTTTGGGAATTTTGAGGACGCTGATGTAACTTACTGGTTCCCTAAGTGCGAGTGTTTTATTTGGAAATATGGATCCATTACAAGGGAGTTAAAACATTCTTTCATCTGTAATTTGTGGGCACAAGAAATTGCATCCGATTTGATTTGCTGAATCCATTTTTGATCCATCCATCTGTATGTACAGTATGTTACTACAGTATAATTTGCACACTTTCGTTCCATGAACAGTGTGGATTGGAACTGCGCATATCCTTTGCTTCTGCTGGAACCAGCTAAGTATATTACAGGAACATTTTGATAGGTGCTGTGGTAGTCATATAGGAACACTGAAACGAACTCGCTTCAGTGTATTTACTTCGCAGATATTTCTAGTGATCATACCATATGTAACTTTGTTCCTAGTATTTCTGAAGTTCCTGAGTCACGAGAACATTTCACACTTTGTTTCTTATCAGAGGATGGTTTGTTAGTGCCGGTAACAGTCATTCTTGGAGGAATTAAGCGATCACATAGCAATTTTCTGCAAATATGTAAGGGCGTTTCTGTTGCTCTAGGAGAAAGGCGTTTGTGATAGGAGAAAGCATAACTCTAAGCACAATGTGTAGGCTTGTACTGCAATCTGCCCAGCAATACTTCATACCTTTATCAACCTTGTGGTAGACCACCCCTATTTAATGTATTTGTGTACCTCTCAGTGCATGGTATAAACAGAAGTAAGAAGAATGATGGAGTAAGCTTAACATGATCATTTTTTGTCATAGAGAGACACTTGCAGAATGTAGGAATAAAACTTATTTTACTATTTATAATTTATTCAAAAACAAAGACATGACATCAATGTATTAATTACATTAATTTGAATTAATCAACATTAGATTGCAGTTGCAGACGTATTTGTTTTATATTTGTCAGCGGAGGAAATCAGTTTCAAAATGTTGGGACTAGTTTTCAAATAGGAATGGAGCTTGTCACATTATTTGTTGACGTTAGTCTTGGTAATCAAATTGGCTTTCAAAGCTGCCACACTTATCTGTGTTTTGTCACTTGTACATATCTTATTCATTAGAGGAAAAACTCTTTCGACAGATGCGTTACTTCCAGGAAAATATAAAACGTAGGGTAGACCAGGGCAATGCCGACACCTGGGGCAATACCGACACCATAGGTTGTAGTTGTATTTTGATAGCGGAGCACTGCTGCGTAGTGCTGCGCCCTTGCAGACGACACCGTAACTAGCGCTCAGTGTGTTTCTGTCTTCTACGCATGCCAGTAGTTTTGTGGTATTTTATCTTTAAATTTTATAGTTTTCGGTGTAAAGAAGGACTTATGAACAAGTTAAGGTTATACTCCAGTCATTTGTGTCACTAAAATACAACATGTACAGCTAGATATTACATATTTTAAGGAAGATTTTGGTACAGTAGTTGTAACATTTCAAAGTGTGTAGTTGCCTGTAGGGTTAGGTATCCGCCATATTGTCCCTCCGGGGTAATGCCAACATCCCACGATGGGGCAATATCGACAGGGTGTCGGTATTTCCCCATCTGTCCTAATATTATATGGGGGATTGCTATTGCCTAAAATTTTGTTTTTATTATATTCCAGATGGTGAGATCGAGAAAACGGACGACTCAGAGGGGCAAAAGGGGTGAACAAACTCTTAAAAGGGCATTTGAGCCAGCTGAAAATGGTAGATCAGTAAAGAGCGTCGCCGCGGAATTAGGAATTCCCAGAATTACGTTACATGATCGCTTAAAAGCAAAATCAGCAGCGAAACCAGCGTTGGGGAGAAGCCTATTTTACACCCAAACAGGAAGCTATTCTAGCTGACCATATAAAGCAATTGTCAAACCAGTTCTATGGTATCACATTAACAGACTTACGCCGACTTCCATACGACCTTGCAGAAAACTTAAATATTAAGCACAGCTTTAACAAAGGAACAAAATGGCAGGTGAGAACTGGGCGGCCGGTTTCCGCAAAAGGAACCTAACTTAAGCCTAAGGCAGCCTTCTGCAACAAACCTTAACCGAATTCTGGCTTTTAATAAATCTGAAGTTGATTTGTTCTTTTCAGACTTGTATAAAGTATATCAAAAACATCAGTTTAAGGTAACAGGAATACTGAATATGGATGAAACTGGGATATCAACAGTTCAAAAGCCAGGAAAGGTTTTAGTCCCTAAAAGTCAACACAAGGTAGGCTCTGCGAAGTTGGGAATGAGGGAGGAATATTACGGTGGTCTGCGCTGTAAATGCTTCTGGGATTTACATCCCACCCATATTCATCTATCCCCAGAAGCGGATGTCTCCTCTGTTGGAAAAAGAGGGCCAGCTGGGGCCATGTACAGATGTTCACATAACAGATGGTCAAACATAGATCTTTTCAATGGTTGGCTTACGCACTTCAAAGAGAACGCCAAACCAACGAATGAAGACCCCGTGTTATTAATTATGGACAACCACAGAAGTCACATCTCTCTAGATAGCTATGAGTTTTATAGAGTTAATTATATTCACAAGGTTTCTACACCACCATATACGTCACACAAATTGCAGCCTTTAGATTTGGCTTTTTATGGTCCTCTCAAGAATGCAATCAACGTTCAGTGTGATAGGTTTTTAAGGGCTAATCGCTTTGAGAATATATCAGTTTATGATAGTGCTTCCATCTTCACTGAAGCTCACATGAACGTTGCAACCATGGAAAAAGGGCATATCAGGGTCTGGTGCAGCAGGGATCTTCTAGTACAAACCACAAAAGTTCAGTGATTTGGATTTTATCTCTCAGAACAGAATCCAAACTCTGGTCATCATTGACCCAGAAAATGATGATGAACCAACGAATGGCGATGGTGTTCATGATGGGAATAATTCAGTCACTGACAAGCCGGCAAACACAAATCAGGCAAAGGCTAAAAATTCACAGTGTTCCTGTAAAACCAACAACTAGAATTTCACTGGTCCTTATGCTAATCCATTAGTTTGCTCCTCAATGTTGGATCCTGGAACAACACCTTCTCCAACAACCTTTCAGGATATAACTCACTTCAGAGAAGCCTTAGAAGCTTTATCGCCTATGCAACAACAACCTCACGATAGTATCAAACAAAAAGTTGATAGGAAGCAACATTCAATTATTATGATGTCCATACCCATGAAAAGTGTATTGGAGGAAGCACAGAAGAAAATTCATTGAAGATACACTACTGGCCATTAAAATTGCTACACCAAGAAGAAATGCAGATGATAAACGGGTATTCATTGGACAAATATATTATACTATAACTGTCATGTGATTACATTTTCACACAAAATTGGGTGCACAGATCCTGATAAATCAGTACCCAGAACAACCACACTTCTGGCCGTTATAACGGCCTTGATACGCCTGGGCATTGTGTCAAACAGAGCTTGGGTCGCATGTACAGGTACAGCAGCTCATGCAACTTCAACACTATACCACAGTTCATCAAGAGTATTCACTGGTGTATTGTGACGAGCCAGTTGCTCAGACACCATTGACAGACGTTTTCAATTGGTGAAAGAACTGGAGAATGTGCTGGCCAGGGCAGCAGTCGAACATTTTCTGTATCCAGAAAGGCCCGTACAGGACCTGCAACATGCGGTCGTGAATTATCCTGCTGAAATGTAGGGTTTGACAGGGATCGAATGAAGGGAGAGCCACAGGTCGTATCACGTCTGAAATGTAACGTCCACTGTTCAAAGTGCCGTCAATGCGAACAAGAGGTGACCGAGACGTGTAACCAATGGCACACCATACCATCACACTGGGTGATATGCCAGTATGGCGATGACGAATACATGCTTCCAATGCGCGTTCCCCGCGACGTCGCCAAACACGGATGCGACCATCATGATGCTGTAAATAGAACCTGGATTCATCCGAAAAAATGACGTTTTGCCATTCGTGCACCCAGGTTCGTCGTTGAGTACACCATCGCAGATGCTCCTGTCTTTGATGCAGCATCAAGGGTAACCGCAGCCATGGTCTCCGAGCTGATAGTCCATGCTCCTGCAAACGTCGTCGAACTGATCGTGCAGATGGTTGTTGTCTTGCAAACGTCCCTATCTGTTGACTCAGGGATCGAGACGTGGCTGCACGATCCGTTACAGCCATGCGGATAAGATGCCTGTCATCTCGACTGCTAGTGATACGAGGCCGTTGGGATCCAGCACGGCGTTCCGTATTACCCTCCTGAACCCACTGATTACATATTCTGCTAACAGTCATTGGATCTCAAACAACGCGAGCAGCAATCTCGCGATACGATAAACCGCAATTGCGATAGGCTGCAATCTGACCTTTATCAAAGTGGGAAACGTGATGGTACGCATTTCTCCTCCTTACATGAGGCATCACAACAACGTTTCACCAGGCAACTCCGGTCAACTGCTGTTTGTGTATGAGAAATCGGTGGAAACTTTCCTCATGTCAGTACGTTGTAGGTGTCGCCACCGGCGCCACCCGCGTGTGAATGCTCTGAAATGCTAATCATTTGCATATCACAACATCTTCTTCCTTTTTATAAATTTCGCGTCTGTAGCACGTCATCTTAGTGGTGTAGCAATTTCGATGACCAGTAGTGTATGAAAGCTAAGTATAGATTAGAAACGGTTATTGATGACCCAAAGATTGTTCCAAAACTTAAACTTAAGCTTTTGAAGAAGTCTGGTCAAGTCGAGGGTAAACCCAAAATAAAATCAAGCACTACCAAATGCAAGGCCACATTAAAAAAAAACCAAAACCAGAAGAAAAGGCGCAGCAGACAGATTTCTTTTGAAGAAACATTTTCTGAAGAAGAAATGATGAGTCAACGTTATGTGACAACGCTGAAATGGATGACAGAATAGATTTATTTTCCAAGGACAGTGAAATGTGTTGTCTTGGGGAATATGGCATTGAAACTGAACTGTGGTATCAGTGTGTATTTTGTCGGAAGTGTGCACACGCAGACTGTAATGGCTATGATTCTCCTGAAAACTACATTTGTAACTTTCGCTCTACTTCTTAAAATGATTTGTTTTCTTTTTAGAGTCATTTGTCATATTTCTTTATATATAGTCATGACATACTATTATAAGTATCAAATATAGCTTTGTAACAATATACATTTTATTGATATACATTCATGTTATTATTTCTCACTAATGTCGGCATTACTCCAAAGTGGTGTCGAAATTGCCCCAGCTACTGGGGAAATACCAACATCCAGTAGACATTGTTATACGCATTTTTCACTTTATAAATGTAATTAGTTTAACAAAACTATATTTTTAATGAAAACAGAAATCCCCAATTAAACTTTAGGTACCTCAATAAAAAACGTAACTAAATCAGTAAAAATTTAAAAATTAAAAATGTCTTATGGTGTTAGCTTTGCTCTGGTCTATTCTATTCGATAATTATACGAAATTTCGTACATTTCAGATTACTATCACGGAAATGTATGAACAACTCCACCCAACAGTCTTCAGTAGTAACATTTTTAGCGTTCCAGCTTGATATTTTTTTCATCTGTGACAAAGTTGGAAATAAGCGAAAACTCATCGAAGAAGTTCATATCTTGGTCGTTGCTAAGAAATCCTTGTATAATAAAAAAATCTGTCACATTCTGTATTTTTTCCCACATAGGTATTTTTGTCAAGGTTTCCCATTCAAACATTTCTAAGTTTGCATTCAACTGACACCACTGATCCAAGTATTTTGTGCTTGTCTTTCAAAATTCAGCCGCCGCAGTTTCTACACACCGAGCAACAGCGTCAGTTTCTTATAATTTTGTTATTAGATTACAGACGGAGTTAGGAAGTAAAAGCGAATTCTCGTTACATGCCAAGTTATCTCGGAAACGCTTCATTTCCTTTGTAGATTCTACAGCAGACGCGCACTGTGCTTCAATTTTTAGCACCGTTTGATGGACAGTCGCTGACTGTGCGTGTAAAAAGTATAACCATAATTCAGAGGTGGAATTTTCGTAAAAGTTTTTAAAATATTGGGGCGTTTATCGATGCTCAGGAAACATCTTTTTAAGGGCTGAATTATTTTTAAAATCCTTGCAAGTGCCGGCACTGACGAGAGCCACCTGGTTTTGCTGTAGCCCAACAGGTTTTGATACTCTCTGTCATTGGAATCACAGAACTCTGAGAGAGCTTCCACTCAAATGCTGCAAGTTTTCACAATGATACATTTGAAGTTCACTGGGAGGCAATATGAAGTTGTTTTGATCGCGTAGTGAACTATATGGGCTCCACATCGAAACCCAATCAGTTATCTTCTGAGTGATAGGTTCAGTTTTGCATAAACATCATTTACTCCCTTTTCTATACTTTCCTCCAAAATTGCAGTTCGCATTATCTTCAGAAAATGCCACAATTTTCTTGTACGATAATACCGCCTTCAAACAATCGACAACAATATCTCATGTTTCACCAGACTGTTCTCGAAACTCTAAAATTTTGACTTTCACACCTTCATAAGGTAAAAATATCGAATAAAAGTAGGGAATAATTTTACTGAGCCATGATTTGAAGTAACCATTAATAAAGATATGCAGTGGGCATCGCAAAAATGCTCTTTTAATTCATCCATCCCCATGTGCCAGCACATTTACAACAACAGCATAGGATTTTGTATCAGCACGCCTAAATGTTTTCTCAAAACATCTCTGCATTAAACTAGAGGCACAGTCATTTAAAGAGCAGAAGCTGTGGTTTCCTGAACCGTCCACGCACCTTCTGCTGCAGCTACATCCAAATCCTTCGAAATCATCAAATCGGCTCTTCCGAAAAAAGCAAACATTCACGAGTTTGAAGCAGCAGCTTGACCGGAAAGCTTGTGTTTTTCGATTTTAAATGTATATCAATATAAGTGGCACCATCATGACCAACACTAAAATCAGTACGACACTTTTCACACGTAACATCTGATGCACCAGTCCTTTGTTTTATAAATGGATACAACTTTTCAAAGTAATATTAAAGGCACACTTGCGTTTAGGCATTTTTCTAATGTTGCCAAACACCAGAACGTTGAATGAGTTGTTTGGTTGTGCAAGTGCGCCCCTACAAACTAAAACTAAACATTTGTTACCGTACGTCAAGTTAGCACTCACGCGATGTGATAGCTGGGTGAGTTAAGCGGAACATCTGTCTCATTCGCACAGGTTACTTGCTCTCTCTTCTCCAAGCCGTCCGCACTTCCGCCGTCACCCGCACGATTCGAACGTAGTGAATACAGGCAGATAGGGGGTAGGTCTAATTAATTATCGTTTGGTATGTATGCGAAAGCGAGACAACTTTGCCATGGCAGGCGAAACGGGACAGGCAGCCTGAAAGCAGGACTGTCCCGCACTTAGCGTGACGTATGGTCACACGTTAAGTAAGCTTCCAACCATATTCTTGTTACTGATATCATAAGGTTCAATGCTTTTTCCCATGTACTAACGAAATTCCTTATACGAGGGCACGACTCATTCTTGAATCAAATATAACTTAGGTAGTCTAGAATGTGGTTATATTGATATGTTATGTATGGAGAATCTTATACTATTCCAAGAAGCTGGATCGTTTTATGAAAGGAGCGGTTGCCGATTTTCTGCAGAAATCTTGAATCTGTAA
Organism: Schistocerca gregaria; assembly: GCF_023897955.1. Classification (NCBI taxonomy): domain Eukaryota; kingdom Metazoa; phylum Arthropoda; class Insecta; order Orthoptera; family Acrididae; genus Schistocerca; species Schistocerca gregaria. The sequence continues at coordinate 458,991,324 of NC_064923.1, forward strand.
TAGTATAATGGCTTATCTGATACGTCTGTTGCCTTTGATACCTTACGGAGTGGACAGATCCTGTTATTATTTTTCACTTTCTCTGAGGATAACAATTTTATCAGCGAATGTTATTACTGCCTTTGGTAGCTTACAGATTGCTTTGCCCAGACTGTTAGTTCACACATAAATAAAGAAATATTCCACATACTGGAGAATCTTCACATGTTGTTGTTGTTGTTGTGGTCTTCAATCCTGAGACTGGTTTGATGCAGCTCTCCATGCTACTCTATCCTGTGCAAGCTTCTTCATCTCCCAGTACCTACTGCAACCTACATCCTTCTGAATCTGCTTGCTGTATTCATCTCTTGGTCTCCCTCTACGATTTTTACCCGCCACGCTGTCCTACAATACTAAATAAGTGATCCCTTGATGCCTCAGAACTTGTCCTACTAACCTATCCCTTCTTCTAATCAAGTTGTGCCACAAACTTCTCTTCTCCCCAATCCTATTCAACACCTCCTCATTAGTTATGTGATCTACCCATCTAACCTTCAACATTCTTCTGTAGCACCACATTTCGAAAGCTTCTATTCTCTTCTTGTCTAAACTATTTATCGTCCATGTTTCACTTCCATACATGACTACACTCCATACAAATAGTTTCAGAAATGACTTCCTAACACTTAAATCAGTAGTCGATGTTAACAAATTTCTCTTCTGCAGAAACGCTTTCCTTCCCATTGCCAGTCTACATTTTATATCCTCTCTACTTCGACCATCATCAGTTATTTTGCTCCCTAAATAGCAAAACTCCTTTACTACTTTAAGTGTCTCATTTCCTAATCTAATTCCCTCAGCATCACCCAACTTAATTCAACTACATTCCATTATCCCCCCATGAACCATGGACTTTGTCATTGGTGGGGAGGCTTGTGTGCCTCGGCGACACAGATAGCCGTACCGTAGGTGCAACCACAACGCAGGGGTATCTGTTGAGAGGCCAGACAAACGTGTGGTTCCTGAAGAGGGTCAGCAGCCTTTTCAGTAGTTGTAGGGGCAACAGTCTGGATGATTGACTTATCTGGCCTTGTAACACTAACCAAAACGGCCTTGCTGCGCTTGTACTGTGAACGGTTGAAAGCAAGGGGAAACTACAGCTGTAATTTTTCCCAAGGGCATGCAGCTTTACTGTATGGTTAATGATGATGGCGTCCTCTTGGGTAAAATATTCCGGAGGTAAAATAGTCCCCCCATTTGTATCTCCGGGCGGGGACTACTCAAGAGGACGTCGTTATCAAGAAAAACGAAACTGGCGTTCTACGGATCGGAGCGTGGAATGTCAGGTCCCTTAATCGGGCAGGTAGGTTAGAAAATATAAAAAGGGAAATGGATAGGTTAAAGCTAGATATAGTGGAAATTAGTGAAGTTCGGTGGCAGTAGGAACAAGGCTTTTGGTCAGGCGAATACCTATTCCTAATATATCTATGATTCACTAGATTCTGAACGGAGATGTACATCTAGAACCAGGGGCCCAAAGGAGGCAACAATTTGATTAAATTTTCAAATGTGTAAGGGGGTGAAAGGGGGCTATTAAATAAAGTTGATTAACTTACATCATACATTGAGCAAACACACATTGTCAGCAACTTGGATCAATGCCCAAAGACCTTGAGAGCACGTGTCTTAATAATGAATAAAAAAATAGGTATGCAGTAAGCTACTACAAACAGCATAGTGAACGCATTATTGTGGCCAAGATAGACACGAAGCCCACGCCTACTACAGTAGTACAAGTTTATATGCCAACTAGCTCTGCAGATGACGAAGAAATTGAAGAAATGTATGATGAAATAAAAGAAATTGTTCAGATAGTGAAGGGAGACGAAAATTTAATAGTCATGGGTGACTGGAATTCGGTAGTAGGAAAAGGGAGAGAAGGAACCGTTGTTGGTGAATATGGATTGGGGGTGAGAAATGAAAGACGAAGCCGCCTGGTAGAATTTTGTGCTGAGCATAACTTTATCATAGCTAACACTTGGTTCAAGAATCATGAAAGAAGGTTGTATACATGGATGAACCCTGGAGATACTAAAAGGTATCAGATAGATTATATAATAGTAAGACAGAGATTTAGGAACCAGGTTTTAAATTGTAAGACATTTCCAGGGGCAGATGTGGACTCTGACCACAGTCTACTGGTTATGAATTGTAGATTAAAACTGAAGAAACTGCAAAAAGGTGGGAATTTAAGGAGATGGGACCTGGATCAACTGACTAAACCAGAGGTTGTACAGAGTTCCAGGGAGAGTGTAAGGGAACAAATGGCAGGAATGGGGGAAAGAAATACAGTAGAAGAAGAATGGGTAGCTTTGAGGGATGAAGTAGTGAAGGCAGCAGAGGATCAAGTAGGTAAAAGGACGAGGACTAGTAGAAATCCTTGGGTAACAGAAGAAATATTGAATTTAATTGATGAAAGGATAAAATATAAAAATGAAGCAGGCAAAAAGGAATACAAGCGTCTCAAAAATGAGATAGACAGGAAGTGCAAAATGGCTAAGCAGGGATGGCTAGAGGATAAATGTAAGGATGTAGCGGTTTATCTCACTAGGTGTAAGATAGATACTGCCTACAGGAAAATTAAAGAGACATTGGGAGAAAAGAGCTCATATGGAAACCCAGTTCTAAGCAAAGAAGGGAAAGCAGAAAGGTGGAAAGAGTATATAGAGGGTCTATACAAGGGCGATGTAGTTGAGGACAATATTATGAAAATGGAAGAGGATGTAGATGAAGATGAAATGGGAGATATGATACTGCATGAAGACTTTGACAGAGCACTGAAAGACCTGAGTCGAAACAAGGCCCCGGGAGTAGACAACATTCCATTAGAGCTACTGACGGCCTTGGGAGAGCCAGCCCTGACAAAACTCTACCATCTGGTGAGCAAGATGTATGAGACAGGCGAAATACCCTCAGACTTGACTTCAAGAAGAATATAATAATCCCAATCCCAAAGAAAGCAGGTGTTGACAGATGTGAAAATTACCGAACTATCAGTCTAATAAGCCACGGCTGCAGAATACTAACGCGAATTCTTTACAGACGAATGGAAAAACTTGTAGAAGCCGACCTTGGGGAAGATCAGTTTGGATTCCATAGAAATGTTGGAACACGTAAGGCAATACTGACCCTACGGCTTATCGTAGAAGCTAGATTAAGGAAAGGCAAACCTACATTTCTAGCATTTGTAGACTTAGAGAAAGCTTTTGACAATGTTGACTACAATACTCTCTTTCAAATTATGAAGGTGGCAGGGGTAAAATATAGGGAGCGAAAGGCTATTTACAATTTGTATGGAAACCAAATGGCAGTTATAAGAGTTGAGGGGCATGAAAGGGAAGCAGTGGTTGGGAAGGGAGTGAGACAGGGTTGTAGCCTCTCCCCGATGTTATTCAATCTGTATATTGAGCAGGCAGTGAAGGAAGCAAAAGAAAAATTCGGAGTAGGTATTGAAATCAATGGAGAAGAAATAGGAACTTTGTGGTTCGCCGATGACATTGTAATTCAGTCAGAGACAGCAAAGGACTTGGAAGAGCAGTTGAACGGAATGAATGTTGTCTTGAAGGGAGGATATAAGATTAACATCAAGAAAAGCAAAACGAGGATAATCTTCACATGGAAAGAAATAATTGTCGCACTTAGTAAGAGTAGACTGGAAGATCGTTGGGCAAAGTATTGCTCCCTGTGAAAGACCTGTTGTAAGACTACACAGTCCAATTAATTTATTCCGAAAGCGAAGCCATATGCCTCGTTTGAAAACACCGCAAATCAGTTGTGTCGGAATTCCAACGGTTTCCAACCTCTTTCTGATCTTAGGTAAGAGGACATCGCTGTACAGGTTTCAACAATGACAAGAAACGTAGCTGTAACGTTTTTTCTTGTTGCTGCATCATGGATGTTAGAGTTTAGGATATTTGTGTTATCAGTTCTTCTCTTGCCTTTTTAAAACTCTAAATGACACCTAACAGGATCTTATTTGACTCCAAACTCTTTTGCTTTTGCCAGTGCATGAAGAAGGAGAAACAGGTCTGAAAGATGTGGTTACTCTTCATTATTATGTGAATTTAATACAGGTATCACTATTTGAGTCGCTCAGTCTTCTATTTAGTTAATTAGTAGTTCATTAATATGTGGTTAAATGTTTGTAGAAGATTTCGGAGTGTTACATCAGCGCTTTCTGGATGAGGAATTTGCAGACTTTTCAATGCCCTTCATCAGTTCTTCGCATGAAAATAGTATAGAAAGGGGGCGACTATAACCCTTTGCTCTGGGAGACGATATGGCTGGGTGGCCACAGAAACTGGCGATACCATGAGGGCGTGCTGAAAAGTAATGCCTTCGAATTTTTTATGTGAAAACTCTTAAAGGTTTTAAATAGAATATTCTACACCTTTATCCTTCAAGTCTGTATATTTATTTTTCAACATAGTCACCCTGGGTCAACATAGGACGAGATTCTCTTTGTTATTGAGTATGAAACAGGTTGTGGAAAGATCACTAGATGAACTTGATTTAAATGATCCTACTGAACTCGCTCCTGACCCTGGCTTGTTGAAATCTTCCACTTCAGCCAACTAAGGCTTATAAGGAATGTGATGCACGTACATTTTTCAAATTCTGAGGACACCTGAAACTCTTTTTGATATGCTTTCCCATTTTGTTTGAAAGTGACTGTTTGTCTCCATTGAAACAATAATAATACTTATAAGACACTCCTTTCCCCTTTAAATCGAAAAAGTTTGAAAAAGGGCCTTTTTTTCTTAACCATACTGCAATTGTTCAATTGTCTACTGTCTACAACACAAAGATGAAGTTACATTGCTCCTCACTCATCCAGAAAGACTTGAATGCCAATCAGTCAGATCACTGTTGCCAATCCCAGTTAACTTAAGAACTCACAGAATTGCATGAATTACGTGAAATTACCAACCAGTCACACGAAATTTCGTAGCACTAATATTTACTTAGAATAACTGGAATTAAGAGTTAAAATTTTTTATCCATAATGATTTTAACTAGGGATGTGTGATGTTAAGTCCAATTCTAAAATTGCCAATTCTCTAGGAATCTACTAGTATCGGAATCGAACGATTGCAGAGTCTTGTGCATCGATTCTTTGTTATTGAATCTTTTTTCTAGTGTTCTCAATTTACCTTCAAAGCAGTGCAGTCATAAGAAAGTAGATTAAGAATGGGGCAGAACAGGAAACTTTAGTGTGTCACAGATGTAGCGACCTCTGACAATAAAACAATTTGTTTTTCACTGAAAACATTTTAACACTTAAGATTACATTTATCATCAAGAAACACATGCCAACTGTTTAACACATTCAGCAATAATTTTGTTGTCAATAATCATTCGTCACTTATATTCAGAGATTTGATACAGATTATAAAGTGTTTTCAAATACAAAGCTATGACTTAAGGATAAAGTTATTTTATACTGGCTCATGACCATGCAGCTGTTCAATGCCGTTTGTGTGAGTGCACACACATGCTTGCGAGGGCGAGAAGAGTAGAACTGGTAAATCGAAAAAGGGTATTATAAATGCTAAGCAGCTGTCAGCAACAAGCGTCCTTCCTTGGTACAGCAAGTTGGAATGCTAGTGCAAAATAAATAAAATAAAAATAAAGGCAATGAATGACATATGTAAGTTTAGGACCTATTTGTAAAAACTTACTAATTTCTAATATTAGGAGTATTGCCCCATCGATTATTTTAATTGGTGAACTATACGTTCTAGTAGTAAAAACTTTACAAAGTACATTTTTTTACAAATGCCCGATTTTAGGCGTTTAAAACTGCTTTGTACAAATTCGTGGGCAATTGCACAGTTATAAATGCCCTGCCCACAGGCAATTTGCCTGGTCCACATTAGAGATGGGCAAAACTGTTCTTTTCAGAGATCGGATCAGAACTGTTCACTCCCTGAAATGAACTAGCTCTTTCTCATGACTCACCACTCATTCACAATAGAAAATAAATGGAAGGCACATTGCCCTTTAAACTTGGTTTATTCCAGTACTATACCTGTATTTTGATCTTATTTGATCCTATTTTGAAGTAACACAGTCAGTGAGTAAAAATTTTGTATTGTTTATTGAAATTTCCACAATATGACAAAGTTTTTGATTATTGACTTATTTTCCACTATCGTGGTTTTTTGGGTGATCATAAAATGTTGTAACTTGAGATTTACATTAACAACCACGGACCTTGCCGTTGGTGGGGAGGCTTGCGTGCCTCAGCGATACAGATGGCCGTACCGTAGGTGCAACCACAACGGAGGGGTATCTGTTGAGAGGCCAGACAAACGTGTGGTTCCTGAAGAGGGGCAGCAGCCTTTTCAGTAGTTGCAGGAGCAACAGTCTGGATGATTGACTGATCTGGCCTTGCAACATTAACCAAAACGGCCTTGCTGTGCTGGTACTGCGAACGGCTGAAAGCAAGGGGAAACTACAGCCGTAATTTTTCCCGAGGACATGCAGCTTTACTGTATGATTAAATGATGATGGCATCCTCTTGGGTAAAATATTCCGGAGGTAAAATAGTCCCCCATTCGGATCTCCGGGCGGGGACTACTCAGGAGGATGTCGTTATCAGGAGAAAGAAAACTGGCGTTCTACGGATCGGAGCGTGGAATGTCAGATCCCTTAATCGGGCAGGTAGGTTAGAAAATTTAAAAAGGGAAATGGATAGGTTAAAGTTAGATATAGTGGGAATTAGTGAAGTCCGGTGGCAGGAGGAACAAGACTTCTGGTCAGGTGACTACAGGGTTATAAACACAAAATCAAATAGGGGTAATGCAGGAGTAGGTTTAATTATGAATAGGAAAATAGGAATGCGGGTAAGCTACTACAAACAGCATAGTGAACGCATTATTGTGGCCAAGATAGATACGAAGCCCACACCTACTACAGTAGTACAAGTTTATATGCCAACTAGCTCTGCAGATGATGAAGAAATTGAAGAAATGTATGATGAAATAAAAGAAATTATTCAGATAGTGAAGGGAGACGAAAATTTAATAGTAATGGGTGACTGGAATTCGAGTGTAGGAAAAGGGAGAGAAGGAAACATAGTAGGTGAATATGGATTGGGACTAAGAAATGAAAGAGGAAGCCGCCTAGTAGAATTTTGCACAGAGCACAACTTAATCATAGCTAACACTTGGTTTAAGAATCATGAAAGAAGGTTGTATACGTGGAAGAACCCTGGAGATACTAAAAGGTATCAGATAGATTATATAATGGTAAGACAGAGATTTAGGAACCAGGTTTTAAGTTGTAAGACATTTCCAGGGGCAGATGTGGACTCTGACCACAATCTATTGGTTATGACCTGTAGATTAAAACTGAAGAAACTGCAAAAATGTGAGAAATTAAAGAGATGGGACCTGGATAAACTGAAAGAACCAGAGGTTGTACAGAGTTTCAGAGAGAGCATAAGGGAACAATTGACAGGAATAGGGGAAAGAAATACAGTAGAAGAAGAATGGGTAGCTCTGAGGGATGTAGTAGTGAAGGCAGCAGAGGATAAAGTAGGTAAAAAGACGAGGGCTGCTAGAAATCCTTGGGTAACAGAAGAAATATTGAATTTAATTGATGAAAGGAGAAAATATAAAAATGCAGTAAATGAAGCAGGCAAAAAGGAATACAAACGTCTCAAAAATGAGATCGACAGGAAGTGCAAAATGGCTAAACAGGGATGGCTAGAGGACAAATGTAAGGATGTAGAAGCTTATCTCACTAGGGGTAAGATAGATACTGCCTACAGGAAAATTAAAGAGACCTTTGGAGAGAAGAGAACCACGTGTATGAATATCAAGAGCTCAGATGGCAGCCCAGTTCTAAGCAAAGAAGGGAAATCGGAAAGGTGGAAGGAGTATATAGAGGGTCTATACAAGGGCGATGTACTTGAGGACAATATTATGGAAATAGAAGAGGATGTAGATGAAGACGAAATGGGAGATACAATACTGCGTGAAGAGTTTGACAGAGCACTGAAAGACCTGAGTCGAAACAAGGCCCCCGGAGTAGACAACATTCCATTAGAACTACTGACGGCCTTGGGAGAGCCAGTCATGACAAAACTCTACCAGCTGGTAAGCAAGATGTATGAGACAGGCGAAATACCCTCAGACTTCAAGAAGAATATAATAATTCCAATACCAAAGAAAGCAGGTGCTGACAGATGTGAAAATTACCGAACTATCAGTTTAATAAGCCACGGCTGCAAAATACTAACGCGAATTCTTTACAGACGAATGGAAAAACTGGTAGATGCAGACCTCGGGGAGGATCAGTTTGGATTCCGTCGAAATGTTGGAACACGTGAGGCAATACTGACCTTACGACTTATCTTAGAAGAAAGATTAAGAAAAGGCAAACCTACGTTTCTAGCATTTGTAGACTTAGAGAAAGCTTTTGACAATGTTGACTGGAATACTCTTTTTCAAATTCTAAAGGTGGCAGGGGTAAAATACAGGGAGCGAAAGGCTATTTACAATTTGTACAGAAACCAGATGGCAGTAATAAGAGTCGAGGGGCATGAAAGGGAAGCAGTGGTTGGGAAAGGAGTGAGACAGGGTTGTAGCCTCTCCCCAATGTTATTCAATCTGTATATTGACCAAGCAGTAAAGGAAACAAAAGAAAAATTTGGAGTAGGTATTAAAATTCATGGAGACGAAGTAAAAACTTTGAGATTCGCCGATGACATTGTAATTCTGTCAGAGACGGCAAAGGACTTGGAAGAGCAGTTGAGCGGAATGGACAGTGTCTTGAAAGGAGGATATAAGATGAACATTAACAAAATCAAAACGAGGATAATGGAATGTAGTCAAATTAAATCGGGTGATGCTGAGGGAATTAGATTAGGAAATGAGACACTTAAAGTAGTAAAGGAGTTTTGCTATTTAGGAAGTAAAATAACTGATGATGGTCGAAGTAGAGAGGATATAAAATGTAGACTGGCAATGGCAAGGAAAGCGTTTCTGAAGAAGAGAAATTTGTTAACATCAAATATAGATTTATGTATCAGGAAGTCGTTTCTGAAAGTATTTGTTTGGAGTGTAGCCATGTATGGAAGTGAAACATGGACGATAACTAGTTTGGACAAGAAGAGAATAGAAGCTTTCGAAATGTGGTGCTACAGAAGAATACTGAAGATAAGGTGGATAGATCACGTAACTAATGAGGAGGTATTGAATAGGATTGGGGAGAAGAGAAGTTTGTGGCACAACTTGACTAGAAGAAGGGATCGGTTGGTAGGACATGTTTTGAGGCATCAAGGGATCACAAATTTAGCATTGGAGGGCAGCGTGGAGGGTAAAAATCGTAGAGGGAGACCGAGAGATCAGTACACTAAGCAGATTCAGAAGGATGTAGGTTGCAGTAGGTACTGGGAGATGAAGCAGCTTGCACAGGATAGAGTAGCATGGAGAGCTGCATCAAACCAGTCTCAGGACTGAAGACAACAACAACAATGTATTAAAATTTCATTAACCTCGTACAAATACATCGCAAGCCATATATTTTTAAAGTGAACGTTTCCATCCGAAGACGCCTAAAATCGCAAAATTCGTACCAGAATAAGAAAAAAAATCTGACTGTAAGACTAAAGTGCTGCATATAGCCTTATGCAGAATAAAACGAGGAAAATATTGGTGTATCACATTTTGCGATACGTTTATCGGTTCGCTCATAATTAAAGTGCCAATTCGAGTGTCCATAATAAAAATCCTATAGTAAGAGGAGTCATCAGGCACCTAATCTGATGAGTTTAAACAGATAAAAATAATATAAAAACAAATGATGTATAGATAACATAATAATGTAATATACATAGCGGTATTACTACGAAGAACAATATCCAGTAGAGACGAACTCCGATGCAGAGGCGCTGAGTCAAGCAGGTCGAGCCGCGAGCTGTATTACTGCGTGAGCTAAGACCGCAGAGACCAGAGTGACACCTGAGTTGCTTTGTTCAACGCTCTGGCTACAGTCGAGAACGGTGGCATGAGCGTTGAGCGGGCGAGTTCCGAGGGTGGGGGGAGCGGTGAACGGCCACCAGTCACCCGCTCGGAGACAAATCATCCGTACTCTTGCGAGCAGGTTGTTGCAAGTAGTTCTTATGTTCTCCGCTAGGAGGCTCTCTGTGCTGTTGCTCGCATCAACTGCCCAGAGGGCAGGACGTGCGACTGAAACGATCGCCGACGGAGTGCGATGCTAAGTTAAGCTGCGCCAGACACTGCACGCGGCAGAGGAAGTACAGAGACGGCACGGCATATGTGAACACAAAATCGAATGGGGCACTGCAGGCAGCCAAGGTAGAAGCAGGGTAGAGGCCGGCGATGGCTGTGTCGTGTGGCGTATAGTGTACTCTGACCAGCAGAGGCCCCGCAGATATGCTCTCTCTCTCTCTCTCTCTCTCTCTCTCTCTCTCTCTCTGCCGTGGGAAACGATTGGAAGTACCGTTCTTTTTTTCTGAATCACTGATTGTTCACTCCTTTTGAAAGATTCAACTCTATGAATCAATTCAGGAGCGGATCCCCCATCTCTAGCCCACATTGCTACTCTGGAGTCACTGGTATGATGACAATGCCGTCGTGTCGACCTTTGCCTCTGGGTGCTGCTAACTACAGACCTACATCATTCATTGCCTGTGCATCGAAGAAGAGGCGTGGTCTTTGGTGCATTGACCAGCAACTGGACTTTGTAAATTTCACTTTATGTTTTCTTTGGCATTAGGCTGGACTTCAAATTTTTATGTCCCTTTGGAAATTTTACTTTTGCTTGTCCTCTCAGGACTTTAACTTTCGCATTCTTCCACTCTTTGTGGCAAGCATAATTAAGAACGCTAGATTCTGGAACTTTCAGTTTACTGTGACATGTTCAGACTTTCAGTCTTCCAGTATTATCGTTCTTCCAATAGTCAAGAACTGACTTGCTTTAAATAACTGAATTCCAGACTAACTCCCACTGGAGAAGATTGTTTGTGTGTGTTACAGAGAACTTCATATTCATGTTATAACAGACCTGGCCAGAACATTCTCCAGATATCTCACTTGTTGTAAACATCTTGTCATGGGCTGCACAGAGACTGACATACCACCACTCTCCAGCCACTACAATTGATAAACCTTGGCACACAGCGAAGAATCACACCTTATGTGATGTTAGCATGACAAACTACAAATTTGTGAGGAATATAGAAACTGCAATGAAGAAATATTTAGCTTTCGTCACATTGATCTCATAGGTGAGGAAAATGCATTGTTTATTGCTCCAGGATCCAGTTCTGTTTCAAGGAGACATTCTATAATATATTCTTGTGAAATTTCAAATAAAAATGGTGGCTGTATTATTCAGTTAATCATTTCCATTTATTTTTTGGGAGATTAACACCAGTTGGTAGAAACAAACCGTTTCACTACTTTTGCATCCAACATGGCTGATTTACTCGTGCAACCACATTACTGTATTTATGCAGATGGTACACAGTAAGCAGTATTTGTGACAGAAACAAACCAGATGTTAGTCATAATTTCTGCATTTAACAGTACTGATAATCTGAACAGATAGTTGTTTTGGAACTTGCTCCAAAAATCTACACTTTAAATTTAGTTTTCCTCCTCAGAACATTTGTTTATAAATTTGGTGTATTAAATTAAAAGTGAATAAAACCAAACAGAATTCTGGTGTTAACAACATTACAAACCATGTTTGCTTTGAAATTCTGAATTACAGAAAAATTTAATATTTTGATTACTGCTCAATCTAGCAAGTTCAGCAAGAAATGATATGCACTCTTGATTCTTCACCTCCTAAGCTTTCTTATGTTTATTTACTGGTTCAATAAATCTTACATGCATACAACATATTACAGAGGCTGGACATATTTTACAATGTTACAGTATTAGGCACCTAATCTAGTTTTGTTACTAATATAATTGGATGGACTGTAAAAACAATTCTTTCATAAAAGGGATTTAGCAGCTTTTTTGAATACATTTATATGTTTGATTTTCTTAATAATTTCTGGCAGCATATTGTACAGCACTACACCAGAGTGATAAGCATCCTTTTGATATATATATATATATATATATATATATATAAATAAAACAGAAAGAAACTTCCACATGGGAAAAATATATTAAAAACAAAGATTCCAAGACTTACCAAGCGGGAAAGCGCCGGCAGACAGGCACATGAACAAAACACACAAACACACACACAGAATTACGAGCTTTCGCAACTGGCAGTTGCTTCGTCAGGAAAGAGGGAGGGAGAGGGAAAAATGAAAGGATGTGGGTTTTAAGGGAGAGGGTAAGGAGTCATTCCAATCCCGGGAGCGGAAAGACTTCCCTTAGGGGAAAAAAAGGACAGGTGTACACTCGCACACACACACACACATATCCATCCGCACATACACAGACACAAGCAGACATGTCTGCTTGTGTCTGTGTATGTGCGGATGGATATGTGTGTGTGTGTGTGTGCGAGTGTACACCTGTCCTTTTTTTCCCCTAAGGGAAGTCTTTCCGCTCCCGGGATTGGAATGACTCCTTACCCTCTCCCTTAAAACCCACATCCTTTCATTTTTCCCTCTCCCTCCCTCTCTCCTGACGAAGCAACTGCCAGTTGCGAAAGCTCGTAATTCTGTGTGTGTGTTTGTGTGTTTTGTTCATGTGCCTGTCTGCCGGCGCTTTCCCGCTTGGTAAGTCTTGGAATCTTTGTTTTTAATATATATATATATATATATATATATATATATATATATATATATATATATATATATATATATATATATATATATATATATATGAAGGAATAATATACTTGGATATTTTCCCTTAATTTAATATGGTGCTTATACAAACCAGTGTTTTGGATAAAGAGATTCTCTTTCTTCATCTTTCTTTTTCTTTCAAAGAGCACAATTTCTAAGATATAACTGCAGGGAAGAGGTAGAATACTTAAATCTCTGAAAAAAGGTTTACACGAACTTCTATTGTTTTTTATTTTTTTATTACTTTGTTTCCTGAATGTTGTTATTGCAGGACGGGAAATTCCTCAAAATACAACATCATGTGGTACTGTCAAGTGTATCCAAGAAAATACGCAGTTTTACAGTTTCAGGAGTTGCATTCCTGGATAGTACTCTGATCACATATGTTAGTGTAGGCAGTGGGAGTTTACGGATATTATGTGAAAGTTCCATTTTAGATTTTCTTGCATGCAAAGGCCAAGAAACTTTGTCATGGTGACATTCTGAATTTCATAGCTGTTCATGCGAATTATTGGCGTTTCAGTGTATTTGTTTTGCTGTGGCTGAAAGTGTAGAGTAACTGTTTTTTGTGGCTTTAAGAGAAACCTGTTCCTATAAAGCCATTGTGCAACTTCATCTATGATGACACCTATAGCAGTGGTAATATCTGAAAATATTACTACTGCGTCTGCTGTATTTACACATGAGGGGGGTCATTAACATGCGATGGCAGATTATTAATGTATACTACAAAAAGAAATGGTCCAATCATAGAGCCTGGGGCACACAATTATCAGTTAGGATGGAACTGAAAGGTAGTTCAGTGTAGTGTTAGGATGTCTGGGCTAGACTTGGGTAACCTGAGATTGATTACATTAGTAGGATTTCTGCCACTTATTTGGCACCCCTCACACACCATAACAAGTCAGATTTTTAAAGAGAATTGAATGGTCTATAACATCAAAAACTTTTGCTAGATCGAACGAAATACCTGAAATTTTGGAGTAATTGTCTATCGCACTTAAGATGTGCGTCACTATTATGACTAGGTCTAAAAATTTTTTTGAGACTTAAATGTTAAGCGTTTGCTTAGCTATGGTTACAATGCTTGAACATCCTATTCACTTAGCACGCAACTGGTCATGAATGAACTTATGAACAAGTCTGACACAAATTAAACAGTTGTGCAAAGTTATTTAGGGAAAAAAAAGTGACTTGAGGAAGTAGACAGATTCCATGAAATTAACAAAGGAACTTTATTTATAAGAGCAAATGTAGACTCAGACAATTGGAAGCTGTCTTGGTGTGAACAGTTTGACAAACTTATTATCTATGTTCACGCAAGTTATGATTATCTACACTCATGAAAATTATGGTTATGTTGCTACACAAAAAGATTTTTACAAATTACAAGAAAATGTTTAATTTTAAAATTTGACAAATAGAGTGAGGGAACTCATCTGATCTTTGGAAAAATGAATGGTGAAGGTAATTAATACAACTTGTCAGGACTTCGTGTAGGATATTATTACAGACAAATCTATGATCCAAAACCATAGTCATAAGGATGATACACATTCAGATTAATAAAAGTAGATTCTTTCAAAATTTGTTACCCCATTAAGAAAGCCACAAGTAAAACAATTATATCCAAGATATACTTTATACAAGTAGAAACAGCTAATGTAATCATGTCAGATAACAATTTCACAAATTGTCTCAATGCGCAAATCATTTGTTGATACAATAACCATAAAATGCATTTTGATTTCAGCATACCAACCACAGTCAACTTCCCAATAAAAATGAAAGAGACTAGTAAGCTGTATCAAGCTTGTAGTCATAAATATCCTACTTAGTTTAAGGTTTGAAGTTGTCATGCACAGTTAACAACAAACTTCCATGGATTTTCACCATATTGAAGTTATATTTGATACGAAACCATCAACCTGATCACAGAACTCATTGAATTTCCAGAATGTAAACCTATTTATTTACACAAATGTGATCATCAGTGGAAGAGGCATGACATAGTGTAAAGTAAGATAATTGACAAGTGACCTTTAGTTTTCATCAAAACACAGGGGAAAAAATCTAAACTAATGACTGTTAAGTTGAGGAAATTCTTTGGCCCTAACATACAGCCATTTGAAATCCTTAAAAATCCATATCCAAATATTTATAGTTTAATTTATCTCACCTCAACACTTATTTGGACTGCTGTTGTTGTGTCTTAAGTCAGAAGACTGGTTTGATGCAGCTCTCCATGCTACTCTATCCTCTGCAAGCTTCTTTATTGCTGAAAGACTACTCCAACTTAAGTCCTTCTGAATATGCTTACTGTATTCATGTCTTGGTCTCTCTTTATGATTTTTACCACTTCCCTCCAATTCTAATCTGGTGATCTGTTAATGTCTCAGAATGCATCCTATCGACTGATCCCTTCTTTTAGTCAGTCTGTGCCACAAATTTCATGTCTCGCCAGTTCTGTTCAGTACCTCATCATTAGTTACATGATTTATCCATCTAATCTTCAACATTCTTCTGTAGCACCACATTTCAAAAGCTTCCATTCTCTTCTTGCCTAAACTGTTTATCGACCATGTTTTATTTCCATATGTGGTTAAACTTCATACAAATACTTTCAGAAACAAACTGTTACCAAATTTCTCTTCTTCAGAAATGATTTTCTTGCCATCTGCAGTCCACATTTCATATTCTCTCTACTTCACCCATCGTCAGTTATTTTTGTGCCCAAACTGCAAAACTTGTCTATTACTTGTTTCATAATCTGATTCCTACATCATCACCTGATTTCATTCAACTACATTCCCTTATCCTGGTCTTGCTTTTGTTGGTGTTCATCCCAAATCTTCCTTTCAAGACAATGTTCATACTGTTCAACTGCCCTTCCAAGTTCTTTGCTGTCTCTGACATAATTACAATGTAATCGGCAAACCTCAAAGTCTATATTTCTTTTCCCTGAAGTTGAATTCCTGTTCCAGATTTATCTTTGGTTTCCTTTATTACTTGCTCAATGTATGGACTAGAATATTATTGGGATAGGCTACAGTCCTGTCTCAATCGCTTCTCAAATTACTGCTTCCCTTTCCTGTCCCTCGATTCGTAAAATTGCTGTCTTGTTTCTGTACATTTTAAGTACCCTTTTTCCCCTGTATTTTACCCCGAGCACTTTAAGATTTCAAGAGAATATTCCAGTCAACATTGTCAAAAACTTTCTCTAAGTCTACAAATGCTATAAACATAGTTTTGCCTTTCCTTAACCTATCTTCCAAGATAATTCTTATGGTCAGCATTGCCTCACATGTTCCTACATTTCTTATTGTCTTGCATGTTCCTACATTTCTCCAAAAGCCAAACTGATCTTCCCTGAGTTCGGCTTCTGCCAGTTATTCCATTCTTCTGTAAAGTATTCCGTGTTAGTATTTTGCAACTGTGACTTATGAAACTGATAGTTCAGTAATTTTCACACTTGTCAGCAAGTGTTTCCTTTGTAATTGGAATTATTATATTTTGCCTGTCACACATGTGTTGCACACCAGATGGAAGAATTTTGTCATGACTGGCTCCCCCAAGGGTATCATATCAGTAGTTCAGACAGAATGTCATCTACTCCCAGGACTTGTTTTGACCTAAGGCTCTCGGAGCTCTGTCAAATTATTCTTACAGGATTATATCTCCCATATCATCTACATCTAGTACTCTTACATTCCTATAATATTGCCTTCAAGTTCATCTCCCTTGTACAGACCCACCATACACCTCTTCTAACTTTCAGCTTTCCCTTCTTTGCTCAGGATTGGTTTTCCATTTGAGTATTTGATATTTGTACAGCTGTTTTTCCCCCAAAGGCTCTTTAATTTTCATGTAGGCGGTATCTATCTTCATCTTATTGAGATATGCTCCTGAATCCTCACATCTGTCCGCTAGCCACTCCTGTTTAACCACTTGGCACTTCCTATCAATTTAGAAATTTGAATTCCATTTCACCTGCTTCAGTTGCTGCATTTTTATAGTTTTTCCTTACATCAATTAAAGCCGACATCTCCTGTGTAGCCCAAAGATTTCTGCTAGGTCTTCATCTGGTTCTTTCAATTTATTTAGGTCCAATCTCCTTAATTTCCTACCTATTTCATAACCAATAAATTGTGGTCAGATTCCACATCTACCTCTGGGAATATCTTACAGTTTAAAATCTGGCTCTGAAATCTCTGTTTTACCATTGTATAACCCAACCAAAATCTTGTGGTTTCTCCAGCTCTCTTCCATGTATACAACATTCTTTCATGATTCTTAAATTATGTTCTGTGCAAAATTCTACCAGGTGGGTTTTCATTCCTATCCCCAGTTCATATTCCCTTACTAGTTGTTCTCCTCTTCTTTTTCCTACTACTGAGTTCCAGTCCCCATAACAGTTAAATTTTCATCTCTGTTAACTATATGAACAATATCTTTTATCCCATCACACAGTTCTTCAATCTCTTCATCATCTGTGGTGCTAGTTGGAATATAAACTTGTACTGCTGTTGTAGGTGAGGGCACTGTGTTTATCTTGACTGTGATATTGTGTTCATAGTTGCTTTCCGGCATTCCTACATCCTTATTCATTATTAGACCTACTTCTGCATTACCTCTATTGGATTTTGTATTTATAACCCTCTAATCACCTAACCAGAAGTCCTGCTCCTCCTGCCACTGAACTTCATTAATTCCCATCATATCTAGCTTCAGTGTATATCCATTTCCCTTTTTAAATTTTCTAGTCTACCTGCCCAATTAACAGATCTAAAATTCCATGCGCCGATCTGTAGAATATGCGTTTTGATTCTCCTCCAAGAGGAGGCCATCGTCATTGATCAATACAGTAGAGCAGCACACCCTGGGGAAAAATTATGGCTGCAGTTTCCCCTTGCTTTCAAAACTGTTCAGTGCCAGGACAGCAAGGCTGATTTGGTTAATGTTACAAATCCAGATCAGACAGTCATCCAGACTACTGAAAAGGCTGCTGCCTCAGGAATCAAATGTTTTTCTGGTACGACGTCCAGACATCTGGACATGTACTGGCCACAGAAATGTATCCACAGATCACCCCGATCATGCTATCAATTATATTGAATGGGTCAATATTTAGCCTCATCTCTTCTGAAGAATTATTCTTTATATTTTGCAGGTTCACATTTTGAAAAGGGACAAACGAGCACTAATAGCTTTTATTCTTGTAAAGATTCATGTTGGAAATATAAATTTCATGCTATGTGTTTCTGTTGCCAAGACAGAGACATGTTCGCATGTTACAAGTGAAGTACACAACAGAGTTAAGCATAGCTATGATTCGTGTAATATAACTGTCAAAATATTTCACTTTTCACTATTAAACTTTTAGTAAACTTTAAAATCTTTTAAGAATTTTTTTAAACTCACTCATAATCATGAGAATAAATTAATTATGTCTTTAAGCAAAAAGACTGAGCAGTCATATAATTTTTCAAAATTTCTTGGTTGGGTATTTTTTAACCTTTTATCTCTCCTTTTTAGCCAATTAGGATCTTGATTCAATCGTGATAACCAACTTCAAGCATGCACACTTCCAAAACAAAAATCTTCAACAGCAGTTTCTTTTTCTTTTCGCAATAATTATCTTCTCTACTGGTTTAGTGATAATTCTTCACAACATTGGTTTATTGATAATTCTTCACAAATCACATAGTATTGTATACATTTCTATCCAATGACTGACTTCAATGGAATGCAGATATGAACTGGACAAAATTTCAACTGTAACAAGTTCTTTTTCGTATTAACAATGTTATAATTTATTCTGTGTCAAATCTGCTGGCCCCAACTATGTCATCCTCAGGTTTGGCATGGCTGTCGGCTCGCGCATACAGAGTCCAACTTCCGAAGCTGCCGTTACCCTGCTGCCGTCATCGTTTCAGCTTCCATGAACCCATGGAACATAAGAACACAAAAAAACACTACACAGAGTATATCTTTTGCATAATTTTAACTGATTACATTTATGAGCAATGAGCATGAAACTCATCAACTACATGCTATTTCATATATTATAGTATTCTTCCCACAAGATCATACATCAAACAGCATTCTTGAAGGAAGGCAGTGCTGATCGGCAAGAAATGTGTGATATTCACTCAACAGATACCCCACCCAGTTATCTGCACTGCTGAGCATGCAAGTGTCCCACAGATGACAAGGTCCATGGTTGATGGTGGACTAAGAACATCGTACAGTTGACAACTTATATTCATAAACTATAATTAGTTCCTGCTTGAATTTGGTCAGTATGTTTTAATTTTGTCTTTTCTCAAATAATTATTTCTACTTTACTGAAGGAAAAGTTTCAATACATTTAATTCTCCAAGCTAGCATATGACTATTTACATTCTTCATAGACTAGTTCATGGTATTGGTATTAATTTTTCTGTATTGTCGTCAGGACGCACTTTTTATGAATGATGTGATTAGTGAGGGAAGAGCCCCAATCTACATAGTCTTGCTTTCCATTTTTCATTCTGTTGAGCTGCACGAATTCTTCAATTTTGCAATCCACCCGTCACAATTATCTTCTTCTGTCAATACAATCTTCTCTATGTTGGAATACGTTGATGATTATGACATCCATATGAAGCAACTAAGATGAGATTCATAACACTTTTTCAGTCGTACAATGTGATGACAGGCTGGACTGTAGCTGTAGTTTTAAGGAGTGTCGAGTTTCATTTTGCTGTTATGGTCTGTTGACTTATTTTCACAACATAGCCATAGTCTGGCCATTTTGTGATTTTCAAGTCGTTTGCCTATCAGACAGGGTAGATTTTGGATAATTTATATTTATGAGTGTTTGTCACATCCAAGTTTTTATATTTTAAAATTTTATTCAGTAAATAAAAGAAGAATTTATGTTCTGTTTTTTATGTAGCATTTTTGAATAATTAAATTACATTTCAAACTGTAATGACAAACTGATTGTGTTAAAGACAAATATCTAATTGTTCATAGTATCTATAATTATACTGTTACAGTTGTGAACTAGATACCATAGGAGTCTGATGGAAGACACAGTTCTGAAATTGTCTCAACTGAAGTGAACTGGCTGGAAGAAATATATCATGGCGGTTGAAATAAATTTTGTATTTGATGGAATCAAAGTGAGAAAATTCATCATTTATTTTTGAAAATACCAAACCAACCAAAAGCAAGGAGATTTACTGAGGCAACCTGGCCCATAGCTGTTGTAACTGGTCCTTGGTACCAGGGATACTGGAATGGAGTTGACTTACACGCTGGATCCATACGCTTTATTAGGCACAATGTACTGTCATTCATCAGTAATCCACACATACCCTGTCACAACATCAATCCACATGCAGCCTATTCATGGAACAGTAATTCCCTAGTCTGTCTGTGCTAGTCTCAAACCAATGGTGCGAGATGACATAGCATATTGCAGGGAGTCCATTACTTGTTGTCACAAGGTCAGTGCAGATATGAAGAGGATATTATAAGCCTGGTGCACAATACAGCAATCCTGCATTGTGGTAATTAGACCCAATCAACCGGAAACTTAACAACAAATACACCTGCTCTCATGTTCGCATGCAGCCCAACATTGGGTTTCTGCTCAACTGATGCCTTGCAAATCTTGATATTGTACAGTTCGAACAGCCTGCCAAATGGACACATAATGAGGCCCCTTTCAAACTCTTATCACACACAGGTTTTGAGAATACAGTCTCTCATGATTATGCAGCATCTCCATGTGTTCCACAGTGATAATTCAACATCTGATGCTGTTCACACCTCTTGTATATCCTACTAGGCCTGGCAACAACATTAATGAACTCTGGTGGCCACTGTACCTGCCACAGAGAATTGCAGATCATTTTACAAACACGACAAGGGTGTGTACACATACGAAATTTCACTGACATCTAACCACATCTTCCTGGTGCTTCACATTTTTTATCAGACAGTATATAATCATTTTTCCAGTGGAACCTATATCTACCAACAATTGTGTTTATTTCATACAACCAATTTAAAGTTAAAAATGTACTGTAATCATAAAACTTTTTACTTTTTATATAAAGTGAGCTATGAGTGGAACACTAAAGCAACAAAAAAGTTAGATGTTAAACCATATTTTGCTCTTTATTTATGTTTTGTTACAGCATATCAGAGAATTATGTGGCTTTTCTTATAGTGACATGAACCTGCTTCAAATATGAATAAAACCACACAATTAAGATTAACGAAATACAAGGGTAACTTTCTTTCCATCTTGTAATTTACCTGAAGTAAGTGTTCCTCTTTGTTCACAGATACAGAAAAAAGAGAGTGCACAGCAGAATACAAGACAGGTAAATAGTAAATATATGCATCATAGCTACTGTAATGTATGCATACATCAATTAATAATGAGTTAATAAACAAATATCTCTGTGGCACAAATGAGACTCATCTATTTACTCTTGTTAGCTACTTCAGTTGGGCTTAGTTCTGTTGTGTTAAGATTGTGAAGCTGCCATACAAAGAGTAATGTTATGAATAATGAGCAACCAGATTAATTTGTTTATTCAAAAGAAGAGCCTTAAAACACCTCTCTTTCAAGAAAACAAGACATAACAGAGTAATGTGTTGAAATGGGCATTATATTTTACATAAAGAGCTCTGTAAACTGCAGATATGTGTTAATGTACTGTAATATGTAATTGGTTTCTGGAAAACAGAGAGAGTTCATTGTCCAAATAATTATGTTACAGTTCCTCAGGCATTAAATTATGGTATTGTTTATGGTGAAGTAGTGTTGTGGTCTGCTAATTAACCATTAGTGACCATATTGTTTTGGAAGTCTTCTATTGGACTTTAGTATATGATCTCTCCTTTCTACTGGACACCACACCAAATATTCACTGTGGTTACTATTTGTGTTCTGTACAACATATATTTATTGCAACTTCTTTGAAAATACGAGAGAGTGCAGATTTCCTGGTTAGATACACTTTCTCCCAGGTGAAAATACACTTTTTCCATGCTAAGTTATTCCTCGGCACCGTAAAACTCATCAATCATTTGAATGTTTATGGTTTTATATACCAACGTAGAATTTCCCGGCACTTTAGAAAACGAAACTCAGGGGGAGGGGGAGGGAGGGGGCACGTTTTTTAAGAACTTTGATGTGCAGCAACATGTACGCTACATATTTTCGTATTACGGGGGTATAAATTTGAATTCCGCTAAACAACGCATGTCACTTTCCGAAGCATTGAAATCGAGTTTATGATGTGCTTTTGTAGACCAATCATAGCTAAAGTCACGTGATCTCGCCAGCTGATGACAGCATAGGACACGTGGTATAGTCAGTCAATAGCAAGATTACTCTTAAATAAGAAAAGTTGATGTTTTAAATTAATATACATAGCATTTACATATAATATTGGTCTCGAAGATTAATAAGCTGGAAGGGAAGTTAAGCTTACACATATAATGTTGATCTTTTTTGTGCATGATACACTTTAAGATACATCTCACCAACGAGCGAGTAAAATTTTTAATTACGACGTAAATGTCTGATCTTCTGGGGTCGAAATTCTTCTAAATGGTCGTCTTCAGAGAGTTGATTTTTAAATCAGAGTCAAACGCTTTGTGATTTAAGAAATTCATCGTACATTCTCGCACACAGTTCACATTGCATAAAAGGAAATTTGCTTTGAATGTAACGCTTTTGAAACCACCATTCGCAATATTTTTCCGCGACCTGTTAGAAATAGGTTCGTTTCAGCAGTTGCAAGAGAGCGCCAGATAACAGACGTCACCGCGCTTGCGCAGCTACATGATGCGGAAAGCCCATATATATGTTCGTATGTGTAAAACATCAAAAGATCTTACATTATGTCATAAAAGAAACAAGACATCAGAGGATACTTCAAGAGCGTCGGAATTTCGTGAACCATACTAAAATACATAGGCCTAATTCGGCTTAAAATGCAGACTCGTATGTAAATTTTCTTGGAGTACCAGTACTGTATTATCTCATGTTTGGTTCTTTATTATGGCATAATGCCATACGTGCATTTGAAATGCAGCAAACAGTTGAAACTAGCCAAAAGTGTGAAATTAAATTAATTGACTGCCTCAGCAGAAAAGATTAATGAAAGCCAAATCTCTTTAGCAAACCGGCAAAAATAACTTCATTGTTCTGCAAGGTGATTAAGCTTGACTGTCAGAAAGGTGCAAATAATATCTGAAACTAATAACATATTTTGGCCTTCCGTAATTATGTGAACGTATTTTAATTCATTTGATAGCGCCCGGCCACAAAAATCTGTTTTGTTATCATTTAACGTGAGAGCAACAAACGAAGAGGAAACAACAAAATCACAGAACGTAAACACAGGTCACGTGGAGATGACACACCTCCCCATCATAACTCAGGCTGCTCTGTGTTCTCAGCCCCAGATATACTAATACTTCCCAACCGGGGCAAAATTAAGTAGCGGTGTCCAGCCACACTTCTGAAACGAGAAGCGGTAGAAGGTACAACTCAAGGTTATTTAAAAGGGAGATTGGACCCGAAGCTAAATTGGCTGTGATTAGCTGGCGCAGTGACGTCACTGTAGGAGCAAAGCGAGGCAGCGGCTAGCGCAGCAAGCGACGCTCACTAACAAGGGAACCTCCCCATCGCACCCCCCTCAGATTTAGTTATAAGTTGGCACAGTGGATAGGCCTTGAAAAACTGAACACAGATCAATCGAGAAAACAAGAAGACGTTGTGTGGAACTATGAAAAAAAATAAGCAAAATATACAAACTGAGTAGTCTATGTGCAAGATAGGCAACATCAAGGATAGTGTGAACTCAGGAGCGTCGTAGTCCCATGGGATGAGTTCCGCTTGGGACGCGACAGCGATCGGACGTGTCGGTACTTCCGCGTAGTCGTAGCGCCGCAAGCCGTGTTTATAATAATTCTTGGATTGTGACCTGTGATATTCTCAGTGCTTCTTCACTACCGTCGTACACAAGGTTCTTAATTTACTCACAGCGGTCCCGAGTGTGGCTCCCAGTGTACCTCGTAAGAATACCCTGTGTTTTGCATTTGAGAAATCTTCCAGGAATGTGCAACCGAGTTCTCTAGAAATCCATGACTGGATAGTAGATATTATTGGCATCACATCCGATCAGGTCCACACAGCGTATTATGACATGGCGGAATACTGTTTCTTTGTGAAGTTTTTAGACCAGATACAACTGGAGAAAATTTTGGTGAATACTGGTGGGAAAGCAGAGTTCCGACATCGTGACCAGTCGGTGAGTACAGTTTCAATAACTAACGCTGACATTGAGTATAAACAAGTGCGAGTGTTCAATTTGC
The DNA here is from genome assembly GCF_023897955.1 of Schistocerca gregaria. Taxonomy (NCBI): domain Eukaryota; kingdom Metazoa; phylum Arthropoda; class Insecta; order Orthoptera; family Acrididae; genus Schistocerca; species Schistocerca gregaria. The sequence goes on from NC_064923.1 coordinate 459,015,547, forward strand.
CACCTGAGGTTGAGAATTGTTTTCTTAGAGATGTCCTCGCTAAATACGGTGACATCCGACAGATTAGAAACGAAAAATGGTCGAGCCGTCACAAACTTCAATGTTACAGTGGGGTTCAGTTGACATGGCCGTTAAAGTCAATATCCCATCCTATATAATGGTTTGTGGTTATAAGGCTCATGTCATTTACGAGGGGCAAGTAGGCACTTGTTTTATCTGTAACACGAGTGGCCATTTACGAGGGATTGCCCACGGCGAGTTGTCGTACTTCGAAACAATCTGCAACGACAGAGATTAACATTGGCTGATGTCCTAACTCAAAATCAGACGCCTTCTGTGACTGACTCCCAACCGAGTGCATCTGTGTCAGAGGACAATGATCTCGGTAACAGCACCTTCCCACCCTTGCCTCAAAAACCCGTGGCCAGTCACCCCTTAGCCACCGGTGTTGCATTATCTGTCGGTAACAAACGACGATGTACTATAAGCGACGGTAGTGGTTCCGGCGACCAGGTGGTAAAAACTCAAACCGATGACGCGGAGCCACGGGCCTCCACACAAGACACGCATATCTCTGATGGCTGAGTTACGACCCGCCAAATTCCCATTCAACCGCCCGACGCAGAAACTGTCAATACGAGTGCAGCCGAGTGTTTACAGCAATCCGTTCCGATGCCGCTTGCCGACTCGCCGCAGGTGGCCAACACACAAGAGGCGGCAGTCAGTCAACTGAAACTCGTAAACACGGTGGATGAAGCACGCGGTGTAGAGCATAACATAAACAGCCGCCACCTCGAAGCTGCGTGCAAACAACACGAGGACCCGGACAGCTGTATACAAATAGCCAGTGCGGCTCCAAACACAGTGAGCCTACTGAATCCGCGTCTTCGGACTTGCCGTCACCCGTTCCGAAGCAAGGACTTTCATATACTGCTTACAGTCATGACTCGCCAACTCCGCTGTCTTCAATGACACTTCGGACGACTTTGCGACGGCAAAATAAAGTTAAACCAAAGGACTCCGTGGCTGGAAGTAACTCAAAAAAGTAAAGTCAGCGCAAAAACTGGTACAAAACCTGCGGATGTAGGTTCGAAGTCCGACGGTGAGATGGACTGGGCTTCCTACGCTTCCCATCACTCACAAGTCTCGGACTATCATGAGTCAAGCTTATAATTTTTGTCCCTGAACATTAGTAGAGTTAGGACAGATTTAAAATTAGCAATACTACGGCAGTTTATCTATGAGTCCGAAGCTGATATAGTTCTGTTACAGGAAGTGTCTATCTTAAGTTTTCATGTATCAGGATTTGCAACAATCGTAAACACCGTGGCGGACGGGGGCACAGGTACGGCCATTCTATCACGAGACGGAATCCCAGTGAGCAATATCGAAATATTGGACTCCGGTAGAGGCATAGCTTGCTAAATTTTTGACGTCACCCTCGTCAATATCTATGCTCCATCTGGAACGACCTCAAAATCAGAAAGAGCTAACTTCTTTAAGAATATCATATACTTGCTACGCAGCAACCCAACCCAGTTGATAATTAGTGATGATTTCAACTGTGTGATCCACAGGAAAGACCAATCGCCAAACTTTAATTACTGTAGGGAACTACATGATCTGGTGCGTCACCTGCAGCTGAAGGATGCGTGGGAACTAAAATTTCCTACCCTGGTAAAGTACACGTACCTGACCTCCACCGCATGTAGACGTCTAGACCGTTTGTACATCTCTGAGAACATTTGCCAACGGGTTCTGGACGCCGATGTCATTTCGGCTAGCTTCTCCGACCACTGCGCCCTCTGTGTCACGATAAATCTGGCCAAACAGCATACCAAATGGCATAGGATTCCGTGGAGCCTAAATGTTTCTATTCTCGACGATGCCTTGCTACAAGATGTCATCTCCACGACATGGGCGGATTGTCTCAAGTAATGCTGCAGATATCCGAACAAGATAGCCTGGTGGAATTCTGTGGTCAAACAGAAAATGCGATTATCCTTAAGAAACTACAGTTGGCAACTGGCGCAAGATGTCAAGCGCACGATTGAGTTTTACCAAACAGTTCTGCGAGAGTTGTATGCGACTACGACACCAACCAACACACAGCTGACGACCATCAAACAAATAAAGGCGAAGCTTATAGGCATAAAGCGAACGCAGCTTGAAGGACTGAAGATCAGATCTAAAGCAAAATCGCTTCAAGAGGACGAGCTTGTATCGCTGTATTACCTCATAAAACATTGTGCCCATCGCAAGCGAGCTTTTGTAGGCGAGCTGGACACAGATGATGGGCACCGTTTGACCCGACAGAGTGATATTCTTACTGCAGTTTACCGGTACTTCACGGATCTGTACTCGCAATGCGATACATATGGTGATGACGGCGGCGATATCGTGAGTGCTCTGCCTACCGTAGTCACCCCTGCGGACAACTCGGCGGTCGTACACGATTTTGCTCCAGACGAAGTCCATGAACTGATTTCTGGCTCGCCATCGAATAAATCCCCTGGCCCTGATGGTTTGCCACGGGAATTTTATGTGCGCTTCTGGTCCATAAGCGAACACGCATTTACAGATGTTCTCAATGAAGTGATGCGAGGGAGTGACGTGCCGGCCGAAATGAAGAAAGGCCGAATTGTATTGATACCAAAAAGCAAACACCGAAAAACCTTAGATAACTTCCGACCTATTACTTTAGTCAATTTTGATTACAAAACCTTCGCCAGAGCACTCAACAGCAGATTGTCTCCGTTAATGAAGCAAGTGATTCACAACCATCAATCATGCATCCCTGGTCGCACTATTATGACGCCCCTTTCGCAATATAGAGATGTAATAGCCATAGCGTCAGTCACTAACGTGAATCTCGCATTGCTGTTTATCGACTTTTGCAAGGCTTTTGATCGCGTCCGCCACGAGTACCTCCTACAGCTAGTGCAGCGTTTTGGTTTCGAGCAACGGGTTATAAATGTCGTGCAACATTTCGTCACGGGCATTGCAACCAGAATCAGCGTAAATGGACAGCTTACTCAACCCATCGAGGTCCAAAGAGGAGTGCCGCAGGGGAGCTCTCTCTCCAGGACGTTATTTGTTTTATCGCTCGAGCCGCTCTTACGCTCTATTCATGACAAACTTGCAGGCCTTTCGATCGCCGGGACGTCCTTCGTGGTTCGTTCTTACGCCGACGACGTCGGAGTGTTATTGCGCAACGACGGAGACGTGTCAACCCTCAAGACCGCGGTAGACGAGTACTGTCGTGCTTCCGGTGCTAAAATCAACGCCGGTAAATGCACCTTTGTCAACATTCGAGGATTCGACGCAGTTAATATACCTTGGGCGAAGCGTGTCGAAACCCACACCACTCTGGGGATGATTATCGACAAATGCCCGCTAAAAATGAATGCAAAAAATTGGAAGCAGGTCACCAATAAAATGCAAGGTGCCATCTACGAAACCAATTGGCGGTCCGTTAACATTCTCCAACGTATACGACTCCTCAGCAGTTATATATTCAGTAAAGCGTACTATATGACTCAACTATTTCCAGTCCCCAAGATGCAGGCCAAACACGTGATGAAACTCTCTAATATCTGGCAAGGACATCTGTTCAAAGTGAAATACACCACGCTGACGTCTTCCAGACAGGCTGGCGGACTAAACATACCTGACATTAACCGAAAGTGTACTGTGTTATATATTAAACGAATCACCCATTTGTTGGACAAGGAACCTCTCAGCGTAGCCAGTTGGCTCTTCCGAACCTTACAACCCACCGATATGCATCCACCCACTGATGTAGGTAAAATACATTACAAACTACGACATGTCAAGCAGTTTTTTCTTGAAGTAAGCTATATTGATGGACATTATTTCATGCAGGATTTACCGACGACGCACCTGTTATTAAAAAGATGGACATCTCCAATAGTCCGGAATCCTATTGAACTTAAATACCCGAGTGTTCATTGGAAGGCAGTTTGGGACAACATAAGTTTAACTGTCCACACTGTTGAAGTGGCGTCCACATGGTATAAAGTGGTAAACGATGTTATACCCACTAATGAAAAGTTGCATAGAATCGGTTTAAGTGACAGTGATAAATGCGTCCGCAGTGGTTTAGTCGACACCTTACGCCATCGCTTCACTTGCGGCGGCCATCTCATTAACTGGAAATGGGTGCAGCAGAGGCTGGGCCTGATTACCCGCAGCAGCCCAGCCAGCCACTGCACCGACATCCTCTTCTGGACACGCGAAACATTTTCCCGCCACCAAGAACAACACCGTGATGTGGATGTTAGGACAGTTTGTGACATATATCATCATCCACAATAGTGAAGATAAACTCAATAGTTTCGAGGCTTACATGAGAACGGCACGCTGGAAGATGAAACGTTACCCAAATTTCAGGAAGATGTTTGCTAACATGTTAGACATAATTTTTGAAAAACAAGGCGTAGGGTAATTCTCGATGCTGGTAAGGACACAAATCACATGCAAGACTATGTAGCGAACAAAATACACAACGAATAAGGGGTTATACCAGTTCCTAAGACTACTCCCGACTTCTCAATGGTGTTATTAACTTCATTATGACGTTTTCATTAATTTATGTTCCTGTGCATCTCTTGTTATCCGTTTGTGTGCCCCAAATGACTTTGAGTTTTGGATGGTTATGAATCAAATGACAGAACTATCATTCCAGTTAAGACAATCAATTATATATACACTCCTGGAAATTGAAATAAGAACACCGTGAATTCATTGTCCCAGGAAGGGGAAACTTTATTGACACATTCCTGGGGTCAGATACATCACATGATCACACTGACAGAACCACAGGCACATAGACACAGGCAACAGAGCATGCACAATGTCAGCACTAGTACAGTGTATATCCACCTTTCGCAGCAATGCAGGCTGCTATTCTCCCATGGAGACGATCGTAGAAATGCTGGATGTAGTCCTGTGGAACGGCTTGCCATGCCATTTCCACCTGGCGCCTCAGTTGGACCAGCGTTCGTGCTGGACGTGCAGACCGCGTGAGACGACGCTTCATCCAGTCCCAAACATGCTCAATGGGGGACAGATCCGGAGATCTTGCTGGCCAGGGTAGTTGACTTACACCTTGTAGAGCACGTTGGGTGGAACGGGATACATGCGGACGTGCATTGTCCTGTTGGAACAGCAAGTTCCCTTGCCGGTCTAGGAATGGTAGAACGATGGGTTCGATGACAGTTTGGATGTACCGTGCACTATTCAGTGTCCCCTCGACGATCACCAGAGGTGTACGGCCAGTGTAGGAGATCGCTCCCCACACCATGATGCCGGGTGTTGGCCCTGTGTGCCTCGGTCGTATGCAGTCCTGATTGTGGCGCTCACCTGCACGGCGCCAAACACGCATACGACCATCATTGGCACCATGGCAGAAGCGACTCTCATTGCTGAAGACGACACGTCTCTATTCGTCCCTCCATTCACGCCTGTCGGGACACCACTGGAGGCGGGATGCACGATGTTGGGGCGTGAGCGGAAGACAGCCTAACGGTGTGGGGGGGGGGGCGTAGCCCAGCTTCATGGAGACGGTTGCGAATGGTCCTCGCCGATACCTCAGGAGCAACAGTGTCCCTAATTTGCTGGGAAGTGGCGGTGCGGTCCCCTACGGCACTGCGTAGGATCCTACGGTCTTGGCGTGCATCTGTGCGTCGCTGCGGTCCGGTCCCAGAACGACGGGCACGTGCACCTTCCGCTGACCACTGGCGACAACATCGATGTACTGTGGAGACCTCACGCCCCACGTGTTGAGCAATTCGGCGGTACGTCCACCCGGCCTCCCGCATGCCCACTATACGCCCTCGCTCAATGTCCGTCAACTGCACATACGGTTCACGTCCACGCTGTCGCGGCATGCTACCAGTGTTTACGACTGCGATGGAGCTCCGTATGCCACGGCAAACTGGCTGACACTGACGGCGGCGGTGCACAAATGCTGCGCAGCTAGCGCCATTCGATGGCCAACACCGCGGTTTCTGGTGTGTCCGCTGTGCCATGCGTGTGATCATTGCTTGTACAGCCTCTCGCAGTGTCCGGAGCAAGTATGGTGGGTCTGACACACCGGTGTCAATGTGTTCTTTTTTCCATTTCCAGGAGTGTATGTTTGCATTTCAGTTCTATGTCTCTGTCTGGAGTGAAGAGGCTATTGTCAGTTAACTATTTATGTTCTATTTTGTAAGCTTACAAATGGCACTATATTGAAATGTATTCTTCAGTCTATTGTAGGATACAATTCGTGTTGAATCAGTTCCAGCACTTCAATATTTTGTTTTTGTTCTTATGTACATGTACGGTTGTTTTAATAAAGAAAAAAAGGGTAAAAAAATGGTTAGCGTGAGCAGCTGCAGAATGGGAGGTCCTTGGTTCAAGTCTTCACTCAGGTGAAAAAGTTTACTTTCTTTATTTTCACAAAGTTATGATCTGTCCGTTCATTCATTGACGTCTCTGTTCACTGTAATAAGTTTAGTGTCTGTGTTTTGCGACCGTACCGCAAAACCATGCGTTTAGTAGATGAAAGGACGTGCCTCTCCAATGGGAACTGAAAACATTTGATCGCAAGGTCATAGGTCAACCGATTCCTCCACAGGAAAACAAGTCTGATGTATTCTATACGTTCGATCCCTTAAGGAACTTTCCGATTCCTTACAGTTTGGAAAACATTCATTGACCTTCTTATTGAAGTCACGAGCTATATTTGCTGGATTCATATTGCCTACGGAATACATCTCACTTATTTAATGCACTCTCACCCAAAGTAGCGAACAGTCAATTGGCAGCCAGGGAGCCTCGTTAGCAGGAATACTCTCTTCCATGCGCTGTAGTCGACTGACGTCGTGTGTTTGGATGTTTGTTTAGGTGCAGCGTCCCCATACTACGGCGCAGTTACCTCGCATTGGACGGACGGACGGATAATAATTGTGTGAAAATAAAAAATTAAACTTTTCACTCGAGGGAACATTTGAACCAAGGACCTCTCATTCTGCAGCTGCTCACGCTAACCAGGGCGCTCCTGAGCTCACACCGTCCTTGATGTTGCCAATCTTGCGCATGGACTACTCAGTTTGTATATTTTGCTTATTTTTTTCATAGTTCCACATAGCTTTTTTCTGTTTTCTCGACTGATCTGTGTTCAGTTTTTCAAGACTTACTCACTGTGCCAACTTATAACTAAATCTGAGAGGGGTGCGATGGGGAGGTTCCCTTGTAAGGACAAGCAATTACTTATGACAGCAATAAGTTCTCAAGAAATTATTTAAACAGTTGATTTACCTGTTTAGATGTTTGCAGTGGAAGAAGAGTGCCTCTGTCTTGATTTCCACTTCTGTGCTGCTGCTGCTTTCTGTATTTTATGCTTCGTATTGAGGAGCCGCATACAAATGAAAAGTCGTGTCCTGACATACAGTTTTATAACATGTGACGAAAATTTCGGGTATTTAGTTTGGGCAGCAGTGCATATTGTTTTCACTATATTTTTTTTCCCCTTGGAAATACTATCCAATCCATTAAATTCATTAAAAATTAGTTCAAACTGAGACACCTTATGTAGCCACTCATCTGTTGAAACTGTAAGCCCACCATGAGATAGAAATTCAATCCAACCATAATTTTCATTTGTTGTAGGATTTAAAATATCAGCAGATGGCGTTCCCAGTGTCTTGTCACAGTTCTTTGCATGATATGCAATGTAGCCAGCCAGGTAACGGAATCCTTCTGCAGAGCAGTCACATCCCTCGTTGACAGCAGATTCTTCTGGTGCAGGTTGAAGAGCAAAGTTAATATCTCGTAGATCTTTTTCACCATATATCATTTGCAGTTTTTCGTTCATGTCGGGCAAAATTCCTGTGAACAGATGAGACGTTAAAAATCCGTCACATTCATCTGCCTCTATTGATGTGTCACTTGACAGAGGAATGTCATGAGCATTGTGTCCCAGCAGTAACAGCTGTAATCGATATTTTACTTCTGTTTCAAATGGAAATGGCCAATTTCTCTGATCTGTGAGAAAAATTTTTCCAGTGCATCCTGGTTCAATCTTGCAGTTAAAATATATGTCATTTGTAGTGGCTGAAGGTCTGAAAACAGTCCAAATAATGACCGAACAGTTGTCATAATGCCTTTCTGGAATGGGAGCTAGTGATTTAAATTGCCTACACGCATTTTTTTTGGCACACGTATACAGTTCTTTCAATATTCTTTCTTGAACATTCTTATGTATCCCATAACCACATAACGCATTCTTATTGTATCTACGAGCATTCAGATTGTCAAATGTGTTGTTTGCTAACTGAAAAACATTTGCTGCTTCCTCTTCTTCGGGCTTTAGCTGTGGTACTCGAAATAAGTTGCATTGCCAAATAAACCCTTTGACGCTCTCTCCCCTTGACACTGAGATGAAGCTGTGACAGTTTAGGACACAACTTCATTTCACTCCTATCTAATTTCTTTCTACAATAGATTTATTAACATTATTCCCACTTGGAAGCTTTAGTCCGTCATCCAGAAAGTGGTTCCTCATTAATTTAAACAAATGCGGAACGTCTGAAAACACCCAGATTCGTTTCTTTTGATACTGCGAATTGGAAAAGCAGGAATTTCTGTCACATTAAAATCTTTCCACACAGATCGATTTTTTGTTCCAAGGTCACATACTGTCGTAACAACATCGTAAGCAACATCTTGTATAGAGCAGATAATACTGTTTAACTGATCAACTGTTATTTGTGTGTCAAAATCATTGTAAATGGGTTGCTTCCTTTCAGAAAACAAACCACGTACCATAACAAATAGCACGTTACTGTGTGGCCCTACAACACGATCTTCAACAGGGTCATAAAATATTGCTATCTACATTCATTTTGTCGAATGATAGCACACACACACGTTCAGCTTTTGTCAATACAGATGAGTGGGCTTTCATTAGTTGCAAAACATCTGTCACACACCAAGAAAACATCTGAAAGAGCGTGACGTCCATCTCTTAAGTGTTGACAGTCCTGGAAGTGGGAAACCGACCTGATTTCTTAAAAACAAATAACACTTCCTAGACACAGCACGAAGTGTAACCGATTTACAAATATCTTGTCTCTGTCATTTTGCTCGTTTCTTTCCACTCAACAAGCAGTTTATGTGTGTTTTTGAAAACAATTTGCCTAATATTTGAGTCACTTTCTCCTGCACTTGCTTCTTTTGACACTTTTGTTGATATTTTATTTTCTCACCACAAGCTTACACTTTGAGTCTGAACCACTTCTCACTGCACCTGTGGTTTGCACACATGGCTGTCAGTCTGCGGTTCCTGTATTCTAGTTCTTCTATACGTTTACAGAGTTCGCTGATCTGTTTACTATCAGTGTCACAGTCATCTGTCGCTGTTGACTGGTCTATTTTTCTTTTTTTTCGAAGTCGCACAAGCCAGGTGCTCAATTGCTATTTTCATTGTCTTTCTTGCCTGCAACCTGTCTGCCCTATTAGGAGAAACTGCCATCAGGGCTGGAATTTCCACTAACACTGGGTACACTTCCTGGTATATTTACACTCAGCACTGCGTCTGGTTTAAGTGTTTTCTTCAGCAGTAGATTGAGAAGTTCTGCACGCAAGTCACGTAGATAATCATCAGACGTGAAATGCAACGAACAAACAGTTGACATCACAACATTGAAGCGATCATTTCGGTTCTTTATCCAGGCCTTCTGTACTTTAACGTCTTTTGGGAACAAATGATAAATTATATCCGTGCGTTTCGGCTGTACGACAGACACCCTGATACAGCACACCCAGGCATTTTAACGCAAAACTTTTACAACAACACAACAAACTAAAGCACTTTTGGTGCCTTGACACAACATGCTCCTATGCTGACGTCATGCGCAGAACAACGAAATATTCTCCGATCTGCGCAGGCGGTTTGGCCCCCCCCCCCCCCCCCTTATATGCGACTCAACGAATCTAATTTAAACAGTTGTCATATCACGCTCATCAAAGGCAACTTGTTGTTATGAAACATTGCAGTCTTCCTAAAGCCCTTGACACACTTTGCTGTTGGCAGACACTTGTATCAGCACTGTTTTGTTGTTGTATATGGCGCATTTCCTTTGCAACTTAAGTTTTATTCTCATTTTTTTCTGTAGTTCTTGTTTTGTTGCTGCAGTAATATCCTTTGTTAAGAGTATTGGTTCTTACCAGTCAAAATCACAAAAATTTAACTGAAAACTAAAACAATGAACAATTCCCAGGTTTTTTTCGGATGAAAAAATTCCCGGATTTTCAAGGATCTCCCGGTTGTCCCGGGTCGTATACACCCTGTTAAAGATAAAATCTTCTCGTTTGTTAGGCCACATCTTCATTTTCTCCTATACGATTAACATTTTTACCCCTATACTGAAGCCATAGTTAGCTGAAAACAGCTAAAGATGCATGTCACATTGATTCATAAAAGGAAATTTTATGCTTATTCTGAAGAAGTGGCATTATTGAGTAAAATCCTCCCAGCTATGACTTGTGAGCCATCATCACTGGATAGGAAGTGAAATAGGTAGAGCAAGTGCACAGGAAAGTTTATCAAACTATTATTGCCATGCTGTAGAGGTGAAGTTTTGGTCGTTGTTTGCACTTCTCATACATACAGCAGACTATATGTTTACTTACTTGGTGGCATGAAGCTAAGAAGCTGGAAGCCTATAGCCATCTTCTCTATTGAAATCTCAACTACTTTTCAGACTTCCTTCCTGTTGGTTTCTTTGACCAACGCATAAATATTGTAGAAATCAAAGTGTTGGCTGCAGTTCTCCTGATATTCCTCTTCCTCAGATTTCACACTTTTGTTAATCATGAAGGGTGTTCATGCTTTTTAATACTTTCCCTTACTGGCCTTCCCATCTCACTTACATATATTTCACTACAGCCACATGTCACTTCATAGGCTCCTGCAATGTGGAGGTAATCATATGTGTGTGTGTGTGTGTGTGTGTGTGTGTGTGTGTGTGTGTGTTTTGCATCAGAAAAGTCTTTTGTGTTGTTCTACCTGGAAAATAAGATGTGTACACCACTTTTCTGTTAAAGGTAAGCTAATAGTAAGGCAGTACCTGATCTTTATGATTAGCATAATATTTTGCTTGAAGACCTTGTTGATGGACACACCGTAACTGTCGGTCTTCACTGTCTTCTTTAAGACATCCAACTCAGAGTCTAAGTTGTTATTGTCACTGATACAGGAGGCATGTGGAGACAGAGAGTTGAGCACTGCTTGCTTCTAGTCTACGTGGTGGTGCGAAGTGGTATCTAAATGCCTATTTTTGCTTTGTAGGGTTTCTGTACACACAGTGTCCTTGAGTTTTGTCAGACCTTCTATAGATCAACACATCTCGTAACGTGAGACCAATCTCACTCTCTGCCTCCAAAGTGAAGTTGATTTTGGGACGAGTCTCACTTAAGAAATCATGGAAGCTATGAATCTGTCCCTTACTTTGTGGTACATAAAATATGCGTCATCCACACAGCAAAGCAAACAAGAAAGCTGTAGTGGCATATTACCCAACGCTTGTTCAAATATTAGCAGGTAATGGCGACAAAGGTGAACCCATAGCAATACTGTCAATTAAGTTATAACTTACACTGGGGTGACAAAAGTCATGTGATACCTCCCAATACTGTGTCAGATATCCTTTCGCCCAATGTAGTGCAGCAAGTCAATGTGGCATATACTCAACAAGTCGCTGGAAGTCCCTTCCAGATGTACTGAGCCATGCTAACTCTATAGCTGCCCATAATTGTGAACGTGATGCTGGTGCAGGGTTTTGTTCATGGACTGATGTCTCGATTATGTCTCATAAACGTTCAGTGGGATTCATGATGGACAATCTGGGTAGCCAAATTATTTGTTTGTATTGTTCTGAATGTTCTACAAGCTAATTGTGGCCTGGTGACTTTGTGCATTGTCATCCATAAAAACTCCATCAATGTTTGGGAACATGAAGTCCATGAATGGCTGCAAATGGTCTCCAAGTAGCCGAACATAACCATTTCCAGTCAACGATCAGTTCACTTGCACCATTCCATGAAAAAATAGACCATACCATTATAGAGCCACCACCAGCTTACATCATGCCTTGTTGGCAACTTGGGTCCATGGCTTCGTGGAGTCTGCACCCACACTCGAACCCTACCATCAGCTCATAACAGCTGTAATTGCAACTCATCTCATCAGAAAATGATTTTCCATTTCATCTAGGGTCCAACCAACATGGTCATGAGTCCAGGAGGGGCACTGCAGACTATGTGATGCTGTTAGCTAGGTACTTGCATTGGTCATCTGATGCCATAGCCCATTAATACCAGATTTCATTTCACAGTCCCAATGGATATGTTTGCTGTACATCTCATGTCGATTTCTGCAGTTATTTCATGCAATATTGCTTGTCTGATAGCACAGATGCATTGAAATGCTCCTACTCTTGGTCATTACGTGAAGGCCGTTCGTTGGTCACTGCATTGTCCATGGTGAGAGGAATTGTCTGAAATTTGGCATTCTCGGTACACTCTTGACACTGTAGCTTTTGGAATACTGAATTCCATAACAACTTTCAAAATGGAATGTCCCTTGCAATCTCGTTCCAACTACCATTCTGCTTTAAAAATTGTTACTTCCTGTCATGCAGCCATTATCTAGTCAGAAACCTTTCCACTTGAATCACCTGAGTACAAATGACAGTTGAACCGATGCACTGTCCTTTTATACCTTGTGTAAGGGATAGTACCGTCATCTGTACATGTGCACATCGCTATCCCCTGACTTTTGTCACTTCATTGTATATACTTACAAGTGCCTAACAAGGCCTCAAAATTGATATCAAAATCTTTGTCACGATTGGCTGGCTCCTTGCCTCAAACTATGCAAATTTATTTTGTTTGTACCTACTCCATTCTCAGTTTTTCTGTCATTTCAGGTCTCTTTCTCTCTCGTCTGTGTGTGTGTGTGTGTGTGTGGGGGGGGGGGGGGGGGCATTCAGAAGCGCTTTCTGTGCTTTAGTTAATTCTAAAGGAGGAGTTCTTCAAAAAACATTAGCAACTTTTTAGCCTCGTCTACAGAATCTCTGAGTATGCAATAACTCATCTATATGGTGAGTGGCCTAAAATCTAACAGTTGCAGAACTTCACATTATTTATGTTGAATAAAATTAAACATAAAATTAATCATTTCAAGAAGCAAAAGTTTTTCATCTTGAAAATATTGCATCTACAACTGAAAGGAAAGAATTTCTTTTAAAATTTGAAAGTTATTTTATAATCAGAATTTTAGCTTATTCTGTTATGGAATATGTAATGTAAACAAGTGGCTGATTAAGTGATAGGGATCATGGTAACTTTGTAAAATTTTATATGTACACCAGATGACATTTACAAAGAAACTGAATTAAGCAGTACTGGTTTCCGCAATAATATTTATTTTCACAACAATAAAATAATTATTATTGCGGAACATCAGTACTGTGTATTTCAGTTTCTAAAAATATTTATTAGGATAGGGCATAATCATTGTTAATGAGACCAAATTCTTAATACCAAATTTCCATCAGAGAAGTTGCAATTTGTACAAATAAAATACTGATAAATGTATTTATTACTACTTTATTATAACAATATTATTAAAACAAAAAACAGAAATGCAAGACACATTTAAATCGAGAATTTTCATGTGTCCTTATATACCAATGCAGATAGAGCAGCATCATTTTTCTTTCATGCTTTTAAACCGACAACCATAGACTTTTCACAAAATACATCAACATCCCTGAAAATTTGTACTATTTTAGTTTTAAGAATTGTGTTGGTCCACATTCATCTTCTTCACAGTTATTCCAGACAAGCAACTAGAAGTGCTCATTTATATCCATACACAAGTAGAGTAACAATACCATTAAAAAATTATTACTTTTCTGCAGTATGTGCAGTTCATATCTTTCCCGATATATACGTAATTTTCAAATACAATTTTCTGTCAAGAGACTGTATTGCGAAAATAATGTGCAAGATATTAATCTTGTGTTCAACAACAGTTTGGAAAGGACAGATTGCTACTCACCACACAGAGGAGAATTTGAGCTGAAACAGGCACAATGGAAAAAAGCCTGCTTTTTCATTGTGCCTGTTTGCAAAACAACAGTTCCTGTACATGGTGAGTAGCAATCTATGCTTTCCATATTGTTGTTATTCCATCCAGGACTTTCTATTGTTTAATCTTGCATTAAACATACTCACTGTGGCACACCTATTTATAGGACACAATAACAATAAAACATACAGTACAATTGCTCACTTTCAAAAGAAGTATATTTTTTCATGACTATTCACAGCGAACACTGGTAACTTAAAACAACTAATACTGTGGTCTGAATCCTCATCTTTTTCATGACATACACTTACAAAATATAACAGTCAATATATAAAAGTTCATACGAATATGAAAATTATTTTCATTGCTCATCTTCCATGCAATATAAGCATAAAATTAGTATAAAAGAACACTGATAAGACTTTACAGCAAAAGCCCACAACAGTAACATAATGAATATACATTCATTTACATACTCACACTGAACGAATAGTACTACAATTCTATAAATAAACTGAAAAGACAAAAACAAGTCCTGAAATGAATTTATGGTCTGCAATAAGTTCAGATCTCAAATCAGTCTTGGATTACACATATCAAAAGAAACACATATACAACTAATGTACAAAAAAAGGGCCTCTTGCTTTCATAGTAACAAGCTGTCATGTATACAAAAACAGGTACACTGAAAACAAAATAAAACTACACTAATGTTCGTGTAAAAGTGAATCAATTCAAATTAATGATACAATTCAATCAGAAAAATCATATTTGAAGTTAGGAAGGGCATCAAATGCTAAAACTTCCCTATTGATGAGGCACTGTGTGATCCAAGTTGTAGAAATAAGAGGTTTATGCCATTCACGTGCTCTTTCCTGGATCTGTGGTGGACATGACGCATCTGAGATAATAGCATCTGAACTTTTCAGTTCTGCATCTGCTTTTGTAGCTATAGATAAATCAGAGATGAATTAGAACACAATATTCAGCACTAAATAAATCATAAAATAATAATCAAATCAAATACAATAAATCATACATACACATCTGCATCTTAAATTGTTTCCAGACAATAACTTTTTGAGTCTTTTATCAATAACGTGTTGCAAATTTCACAGAAATTTGAAGCAAATTGAATCTGGCCTAAAAACATACTTATTTTATTGCTAAGTCCAACAAATAGAAAGAACACAATGTTGCTTCATGTTTATAGTATTCTCTGACTTCAGTGAACATTAATGTTCCTCCTAAATGTAGGTATTTGCTATGTAATGAACAAAAATAATGACCTTCAATTCTCTCCTTTCACAAAACCAGGAACTTACAATGGCAAAGACAAAAATGAAATGGAATACATAACTAAGCATACGTATGAACTTAAGATAACATAATTAACGCTACTATCAATATTTTAAATTCAAAAGACAGATAAGAGGTGCCAAATACAAATGGAGGATTGTCTAAAGCACACACACATTTTTCTCATTCATTATAAATGATGAAAATGGAATGGAATATTCCAGAATTTGAAACACGAACATCTGCTAGCATGAGTTTCTTAGAAGTAGATACCTTAGGGGTTGCGAAGCAACTCAAATCGCTTGATACGGGCAAGTCTTCAGGTCCAGATTGTATATCGATTAGGTTCCTTTCAGATTACGCTGATACTATAGCTCCCTACTTAGCACTCATATACAACCGCTCGCTCACCGTGCTAATGCAAGTGCTAATAGAAAGCACAGAAGCTGATATCGTTATAGGTACAGAAAGCTGGCTAAAGCCGGAAATAAGTTTTGCAGAAATTTTTACGATGTCTCAGACAGTGTTCAGGAAAGATAGATTAGGCAGAATTGGTGGTGGATTGTTTGTGTCTGTCAGTAGTGGTTTATCTTGTAGTGAAGTCGAAGTAGATACTCCGTGCGAATTGGTGTGGGTGGAGGTTATACTCAACAGCCGAATTAAGTTAATAATTGGCTCCTTCTACCGACCCCCAGACTCCGATGATACAGTTGCGGAACAGTTCAGAGAAAGTTTGAGTCTCGTAACAAATAAATACGCCACTCATACGGTTATAGTTGGTGGGGACTTCAACCTACCCTCGGTATGTTGGCAAAAATACTTGTTCAAAACCGGTGGTAGGCAGAAAACGTCTTCCGAGATTGTCCTAAATGCTTTCTCCGAAAATTATTTCGAGCAGTTAGTCTACGAACCCACGCGAATTGTAAATGGTTACGAAAACACACTTGACCTCTTAGCCACAAACAATCCAGAGCTGATAGAGAGCATCATGACTGATACAGGGATTAGTGATCACAAGGTCGTTGTAGCTAGGCTCAATACCATTTCTTCCAAATCCATCAGAAACAAACGCAAAATAATTTTATTTAAAAAAGCGGATAAAGTGCCACTAGAAGCCTTCCTAAAAGACAATTTCCATTCCTTCCGAACTGACTATGCGAATGTAGACGAGATGTGGCTCAAATTCAAAGATATAGTAGCAACAGCAATTGAGATATTCATACATCATAAATTGGTAAGAGATGGAACGGATCCCCTGTGGTACACAAAAAAGGTCCGAGCGCTGTTGCAGAGGCAACGGAAAAAGCATGCGATGTTCAGAAGAACGCGAAATCCCGAAGATGGGCTAAAATTTACAGACACGGGAAATTTGGCACGTACTTCGATGCGAGATGCCTTTAACAGGTTCCACAACGAAACATTGTCTCGAAATTTGGTAGAAAATCCAAAGAAATTCTGGTCGTATGTAAAGTACACAAGCGGCAAGACGCAGTCAATACCTTCGCTGCGCAGTGCCGATGGTACTGTTATCGACGACTGTGCCGCTAAAGCGGAGTTATTGAACGCAGTTTTCCGAAATTCCTTCACCAGGGAAGACGAATGGAATATTCCAGAATTTGAAACACGAACATCTGCTAGCATGAGTTTCTTAGAAGTAGATACCTTAGGGGTTGCGAAGCAACTCAAATCGCTTGATACGGGCAAGTCTTCAGGTCCAGATTGTATACCGATTAGGTTCCTTTCAGATTACGCTGATACTATAGCTCCCTACTTAGCACTCATATACAACCGCTCGCTCACCGATAGATCTGTACCTACAGATTGGAAAATTGCGCAGGTCGCACCAGTGTTCAAGAAGGGTAGTAGGAGTAATCCATTTAACTACAGACCTATATCATTGACGTCGGTTTGCAGTAGGGTTTTGGAGCATATACTGTATTCAAACATTATGAATCACCTCGAAGGGAACGATCTATTGACACGTAATCAGCATGGCTTCAGAAAACATCGCTCTTGTGCAACAATTACAAATGTACTTCCTCAATTCTACATATAAGATGATTGTTACATAAAGTGTTACAAAATATTCATCTGTGCAATACATGTTTTATGCACTTCAAATGTAAGTGCAATCATACAACTCATCACTGTGCATATCAGTCACAAATGTTCATATTCATCATAGGAAACCACTATATGAATACATATGTTAAACTTCACATGAGTATATAATATTGTTTCTTTCCAGTCAAATGAAGTGAGCTGAAATGCTGCGCCACCCCAGTTGCCTCATAACCACTGTAGAGGTCACTAGAACTGTTATGCGGCAGCCTCATATGTGATTGAAATGTTAATAACATTTTTAGTCAGTAGTATCAGAGCATTTTAACAGCACAAACGTTTGCGACAACTGTTACAATTAATATCAATCATTTACCAATTTTTACATACAACCAAAGCAATACCACAATATGATGTGCCCAAACCCAATCAGTTTTTTTCCTTTTTATATTTTATATTTTATTTATTTTATTTCATTCAATAGCACCCTTTTTTAACCCTGCATCATATCATGCTATGGCCAGCTCCCATCGTAAATTTTAAAATTTTTGAAACATTCAGACCTTGTCATCTGCTACGTTTTGGTCACGCCGTATGACATTACAACTTTTATAACATGTTCACCGGAATAGACAACTTCCTCATATTTATAACACTGTTAATTGTGATGAAGGTTTGTTCTGTTAAAAGTGATCTGATACCACTGACTAAAAATGTAACTAATGTTTCAATTACACATGAGGCTGTTGCATAGCACTACTAGTGACCTCTTGAGAGGTTACATGGTGACTAGGGTAGCAGAGCATTTCAGTTCGACTGGAAGGAAATTATATTACATATTCATATGCACTCTAACATTTGGTATTCAAGTAATGGTTTCTAATGATGAATATGAACATTTGTTACTCATACATACAATGGTGGACTATACAATTACACTTATATTTTAACATAAATAAAACGTATTGCATAGATGAAATGTTTTGTAATGATTTATGTAACATTCAAATTATATGTGCAATTGTGGAAGTACATTGTTAGTGCTATAAAATGTTTTGTGGGCTATGGTTTGGAAATGGATGTGATGGTCTGAAACTAGTCACCACAAAAAGATGATTATTATTGCGACTATGATGGATATTGGAAAAATTTTGCACAGAGCGTAACTTAATCATAGCTAACACTTGGTTTAAGAATCATGAAAGAAGGTTGTATTAAGTGGAAGAGGCCTGGAGACATTGGAAGGTTTCAGATAGATTATATAATAGTAAGACAGAAATTTAGGAACCAGGTTTTAAAGTGTAATACATTTCCAGGGGCAGATGTGTACTCTGACCACAATTTATTGGTTTACGAACTGTAGTTAAAATGGAAGATACTGCAAAAAGGGAGGAATTTAAGGAGATGGGACCTGGATAAATTGAAAGAAGCAGAGGTTGTAGAGTGTTTCAGAGAGAGCATTAAGGAAGGATTAACATGAACAGGGGAAAGAAATACAGTTGAAGATGAATAGGTATCTCTGTGAGATGAAATAGTGAAGGCAGCAGAGGATCCAGGAGGTAAAATGATGAGGGCTAGTAGAAATCCTTGGGTAACAGAAGAGATATTGAATTTAATTGAAGAAAGGGGAAAATATAAACGTTCAGTGAATGAAGAGGGAAAAAGGAATATAAATGTCTCAAAAATGAGGTCGACAGGAAGTGCAAAATGGCTAAGCAGTGATGGCTGGAGAACAGGGACAAGACATATACTGCCTACAGGAAAATTAAAGAGACCTTTGGAGAAAAGAGAACCATCAGTATGAATAAGAAAAGCTCTGATGGAACACCAGTCCCAAGCAAAGAAGGGAAAGCAGGAAGGTGGAAGGAGTATATAGAGGGTCTCTACAAGAGCGATGTACTTGAGGGCAATATTATGGAAATGGAAGAGGACATAGATGAAGATGAAATAGGAGATACGATATTGCGTGAAGAATTTGACAGAGCACTGAAAGACCTAAGTTGAAACAACATTCCATTGGAATTACTGATAGCTTTGGGAGAGCCAGCCATGACAGAACTCTTGCATCTAGTGAGCAAGGCATACGAGACAGGCGAATAACTTCAGTCTTCAAGAAGAATATAATAATTGCAATCCCAAATAAAGCAGGTGTCAACAATTGTGAAAATTACTTAACTATCAGTTTAATAAGTTACAGTTGCAAAATACTAACACAAATTCCTTACAGATGAATGGAAAAACTGGTAGAAGCTGTTCTCAGGGAAGATCAGTTTAGATCCTATAGGAATGTTGGAACACGCAATGCTATACTGACACTACGACTTATCTTGGAAGATAAATTGAGGAAAGGCAAACCTACATTTCTAGTGTTTGTAGACTTGGAGAAAGTTTTTGACAATGTTGACTGACATATTGTCTTTCAAATTCTGAAGGTGGAAGTGGTAAATTCAAGGAGCGAAAGGCTATTTACAATTTGTATAGAGACCAGATGGCAGTTATAAGAGTCAACGGACATGAAAGGGAAGCAGTGGTTGGGAAGGGAGTGAGGCAGGGTTGTAGCCTGTCCCTGATGTTATTCAATCTGTATATTGAGCAAGCTGTAAAGCAAACAAATGAAAAATTTGGAGTAGGAATTGAAATCCACGGAGAAGAAATAAAAACTTTGAGGTTTCTTATTGACTCTGTAATTCTGTCAGAGATATTACAGGATTCAGAAGTTCGGTTGAACAGAATGGACAGTGTCTTGAAACTAGGATATAAGATGAACATCGACAAAAGCAAAATGAGGCTAATGGAATGTAGTCAAATTAAATCAGGTGAAGGTGAGGGAATTAGATTAGAAAATGAGACAATTAAAGTAGCAGATGAGTTTTGCTCTTTGGGAAGAAAAATAATTGATGATGGCCGAAGTAGAGTGGATATAAAATGTAGACTCGCTATGGCAAGGAAAGCGTTTCTGAGGAAGAGAAATTTGTTAACATTGAATATAGATAAAGTGTCAGGAAGTCTTTTCTGAAAGTATTTGTATGGAGTGTTGCAATGTATGGCAGTGAAACATGCAGAATGAATAATTTAGACAAGAAAAGAAAAGAAGCTTTCGAAATATGGTGATACAGAAGAATGCTGAAGATTAGATGGGTAGATCATGTAAGTAATGAGGAGGTACTGAATAGAATTGGGGGAAAGAGGAAAGTGTGGCACAATTTGACTAGAAGAAGGGACTGGTTGGTAGGGCACATTCTGAGGCATCAAGGGATCACTGACTTAGGGGAAGCGTGGATGGTAAAAACTGTAGAGGGAGACCAAGAGATGAACACACTAAAGCAGATTAAGAAGGATGTAGGCTGCAGAAGCTACTTGAGATGGAGAGGCTTGCAGAGGATAGAGTAGCATGGAGAGCTGCATCACACCAGTCTTTAGACTGAAGACTGACAACAACATATTTTGAAGATTATTTAATTTATTTGTAACATAGTTTTCATAATCATACCTAGTACCACAGCCTAATGGCTGCAAATGTGCTGCTTATCAAAAGAACGATTGTACCATTGATTATTCTACTATTTTGGGGTGTACTGTAAACTTCCTTGTGAAGGCCATTACTTTAGTTGTGTTCATTACAATTTTTAGAAGATACCACAATTCTTACATATTTGATTTAGGTGATGTATTGCAGACTGGAGGTCATTTTCTGCCTTCCGTATAATTGTTTGGTCATTGGCAAAGAGCATTTTTCTAACATATTGTAGTGTTATACGATTCTATTGTATTATGCTTAAATAAAATTTACACCTTAAATTTCTTTTTACACATGGAAACGTATGTCTGTGGGATCTACAGTGTACAGTTAATCTAATATGTGGGCGCACCTTGTCTATAATTTATTACAAGTTTCCGTTTTTGTGTCAACGTATTTACTCTAATGTCTTGCCCCTGCACTGTTGCAATATTTCAGAACAATGAGTGTAATAATGCATGTGTGTACTGTGATTAGTATGATCAACTTCCCACATAAACATTTATCCTTCTTTTATTTTTTCAATTCATTTTTAAGGAAAGCATTTATTACAGCAATTTTTCTGCCATATAATAAATATCTAGTACACTTTAATACAGAAACAGAAAAGAGAAAAACTCATATTTAGCTTTTTGGCACCCACAATGAGCCTGAGAAATATGGGGCAATCACATAAGGCTACAGTCAATTGCATACATGTGCAAATTCTTTCCATTATCTGTTCCAGAAAGGGCGAAGCCGTAGTGAACTTGTATGTTTCTGTTTAAGTGTAAGTTTTATTAAAGCTACAAAAGATTCACTGTAAAAATTTGAAACATTTAATATCGGTCGTATTCTCTGAAAGCTCAAAATAATGTTTCTAAGCTCCTTATTGCTGAAACTGTGCTTCTGCACAGTTTATTTATTTCTTTTTTTACACATTATTCTTGAAATGTCTGACATGTTTGTTTTCAATTCACGGTTAAAAATGTAGCTTATGTTAGTAACACCATTTAATTTAATATGTGTTTGACATAAAAGAACATCCACAAAGGTATTTCATTGCTTATAGTAACTTATAACATAATCCTATCATGCTTAAATTATTGTTTTTAATATTATTTATATTTTTAACTACATTGCTAAAAACATACCTAAATGTCCAGAAAGACAGTGTCAACTTTAAACCAATGACAGTATACGAACCCTGGGGGAGAGTAGATGCACAGTTAATGGTTTCAATATAGCCTTCCAGTACATGGCGTGGCTGTATAGCTAGCAAAGTGCTGTGTCTAATCTTGAAGAAGAAATGCCTGTGGCCATAAGGATCAGTGTTTTGCAAACATGTCTAGCTAGCATACATCTTGCCACAGAGATGCGGTTGATCTCCCTACAGTCAACTCATTGTATTTGAGTTCTGTTGTTACATCTACATCTACATCTACATGACTACTCTGCAATTCACATTTAAGTGCTTGGCAGAGGGTTCATCGAACCACAATCATACTATCTCTCTACTATTCCACTCCCGAACAGCGAGCGGGAAAAACGAACACCTAAACATTTCTGTTCGAGCTCTGATTTCTCTTATTTTATTTTGATGATCATTCCTACCTATGTAGGTTGGGCTCAACAAAATATTTTCGCATTCGGAAGAGAAAGTTGGTGACTGAAATTTCGTAAAAAGGTCTCGCCGCGACGAAAAACGTCTATGCTTTAATGACTTCCATCCCAACTCGTGTATCATATCTGCCACACTCTCTCCCCTATAACTTGATAATACAAAACGAGCTGCCCTTTTTTGCACCCTTTCGATGTCCTCCGTCAATCCCACCTGGTAAGGATCCCACACCGCGCAGCAATATTCTAACAGAGGACGAACGAGTGTAGTGTAAGCTGTCTCTTTAGTGGACTTGTTGCATCTTCTAAGTGTCCTGCCAATGAAACGCAACCTTTGGCTCGCCTTCCCGACAATATTATCTATGTGGTCCTTCCAACTGAAGTTGTTCGTAATTTTAACACCCAGGTACTTAGTTGAATTGACAGCCTTGAGAATTGTACTATTTATCGAGTAATCGAATTCCAACGGATTTCTTTTGTAACTCATATGGATCATCTCACACGTTTCGTTATTTAGCGTCAACTGCCACCTGACACACCATACAGCAATCTTTTCTAAATCGCTTTGCAACTGATACTGGTCTTCGGATGACCTTACTAGACGGTAAATTACAGCATCATCTGCGAACAGTCTAAGAGAACTGCTCAGATTGTCACCCAGGTCATTTATATAGATCAGGAACAGTAGAGGTCCCAGGACGCTTCCCTGGGGAACACCTGATATCACTTCAGTTTTACTCGATGATTTGCCGTCTATTACTACGAACTGGGACCTTCCTGATAGAAAATCACGAATCCAGTTGCACAACTGAGACGATACCCCATAGCTCCGCAGCTTGATTAGAAGTCGCTTATGAGGAAGGGTGTCAAAAGCTTTCCGGAAATCTAGAAATACGGAATCAACTTGAGATCCCCTGTCGATAGCGGCCATTACTTCGTGCGAATAAAGAACTAGCTGCGTTGCACAAGAGCGATGTTTTCTGAAGCCATGCTGATTACGTGTCAATAGATCGTTCCCTTCGAGGTGATTCATAATGTTTGAATACAGTATATGCTCCAAAACCCTATTGCAAACCGACGTCAATGATACAGGTCTGTAGTTAAATGGATTACTCCTACTACCCTTCTTGAACACTGGTGCGACCTGCGCAATTTTCCAATCTGTAGGTACAGATCTATCGGTGAGCGAGCGGTTGTATATGAGTGCTAAGTAGGGAGCTATAGTATCAGCGTAATCTGAAAGGAACCTAATCGGTATACAATCTGGACCTGAAGACTTGCCCGTATCAAGCGATTTGAGTTGCTTCACAACCCCTAAGGTATCTACTTCTAAGAAACTCATGCTAGCAGATGTTCGTGTTTCAAATTCTGGAATATTCCATTCGTCTTCCCTGGTGAAGGAATTTCGGAAAACTGCGTTCAATAACTCCGCTTTAGCGGCACAGTCATCGATAACAGTACCATCGGCACTGCGCAGCGAAGGTATTGACTGCGTCTTGCCGCTTGTGTACTTTACATACGACCAGAATTTCTTCAGATTTTCTACCAAATTTCGAGACAATGTTTCGTTGTGGAACCTATTAAAGGCATCTCGCATCGAAGTACGTGCCAAATTTCCCGTGTCTGTAAATTTTAGCCCATCTTCGGGATTTCGCGTTCTTCTGAACATCGCATGCTTTTTCCATTGCCTCTGCAACAGCGTTCGGACCTTTTTTGTGTACCACGGGGGATCCGTTCCCTCTCTTACCAATTTATGAGGTATGAATATCTCAATTGCTGTTGCTACTATATCTTTGAATTTGAGCCACATCTCGTCTACATTCGCATAGTCAGTTCGGAAGGAATGGAAATTGTCTTTTAGGAAGGCTTCTAATGGCACTTTATCCGCTTTTTTAAATAAAATTATTTTGCGTTTGTTTCTGATGGATATGGAAGAAATGGAATTGAGCCTAGCTACAACGACCTTGTGATCACTAATCCCTGTATCAGTCATGATGCTCTCTATCAGCTCTGGATTGTTTGTGGCTAAGAGGTCAAGTGTGTTTTCGCAACCATTTACAATTCGCGTGGGTTCGTGGACTAACTGCTCGAAATAATTTTTGGAGAAAGCATTTAGGACAATCTCGGAAGACGTTTTCTGCCTACCACCAGTTTTGAACAAGTATTTTTGCCAACATACCGAGGGTAGGTTGAAGTCCCCACCAACTATAACCGTATGAGTGGGGTATTTATTTGTTACGAGACTCAAACTTTCTCTGAACTGTTCCGCAACTGTATCATCGGAGTCTGGGGGTCGGTAGAAGGAGCCAATTATTAACTTAATTCGGCTGTTAAGTATAACCTCCACCCACACCAATTCGCACGGAGTATCTACTTCGACTTCACTACAAGATAAACCACTACTGACAGACACAAACACTCCACCACCAATTCTGCCTAATCTATCTTTCCTGAACACCGTCTGAGACTTCGTAAAAATTTCTGCAGAACTTATTTCAGGCTTTAGCCAGCTTTCTGTACCTATAACGATATCAGCTTCTGTGCTTTCTATTAGCGCTTGAAGCTCAGGGACTTTTCCAGCGCAACTACAACAATTTACAACTATAATTCCGACTGTTCCTTGATCCAAGCACGTCCTGTAATTGCCAAGCACCCTTTGACATTGCAGCCCATACCGCACTTTCCCGTGGCCTTCTAACCTAAAAAACCGCCCAGTCCACGCCACATTGTAACAAGAGGTTGATATGCTGTTCCAAAAACTCAATGTGGTCTGCATGATGTGCATAACTTATCTGGCCAGCATGCATATGTGAGAGACGATAGGACAAGCAACTCACACAACTCATTTAATCCCAATTCTTACAGTGCTAAACAAACAGGCCAAGTGTGGTAGATTAATGTGCCTGAACACAGTATTCACCACATGTATGATTAAACACATACCACAATCAGTGGATGCAGTGCCACGCTGCGTAAATATGGGTGTTTTAGTATCGGATCACATCTGGTACCTCTCAACCATTTGAGCTACCGATATATAATCATTTCATGTACTCCACTGTTTCTACAACAAATTCTCAAAGGGATTACTGACTTTTTTTACCAGTGTATTTCAATATGATAGTGTTTAGACAGTTCATAGTCGGCTTCATAGAACAAGCTTTGTGAATGAATGAATTATTTAATTCATTAATCAATGAATCATTAGAGGCAGCTTGAAAAGAAATTTGGTTTTTGCATTATGTGAACAATGAAACACATGAATTATTTTGATAGTGCTTTGTAGAGGGTAAAAACTGTAGAGGAAAACACAGACCAGAATGTATCCAACAAATAACTGAGGGGACAGATTGCATCTGCTACAGTGAGAATGAAAAAGTATGCACAGGATAGGAATTTGTAAGAAGACTGATGACTAAAAAAGTTTTCAATCACTGGATCAGGGATGATGTAGTATGACAGTGCACGAAGTGTGTGACAAAAGTAATGAGACTGACAACACTGTGATTGACTTGGCAGTGCTGTGTTATTCTACTTGTACAAAGCGATGTGCTCATCTCTTCCCGATGCTCAGTCAAAGTTCAGCTCCATACATGCACCCCTTGATTTTTGAGAGCGCCACTGGGGAAGTTGTGTTTCTGTTGTTTGTTACGAAAATGGAACAGCTGGATTCAGAGCAACGTTACATCCTCAAGTTTTGTGTTAAATTTGGGAACTCCACAAGTGTGATCTTCAAAAAATTTAAACAGGACTATGGGAAACATTCTTTATCAATAGCATAAGTTTTTCGCTGGCACAAATCATTTTTGGAAGGTTGGAAACACGTTGAAGGTGAACCTTGTGCAGGGAGACCTTCAACTTAAAAAACCGACAAAAATGTCAAACATGTGAGTGCTCCTGTGAGATCAGTCCAACGTTTAACAGTAAGGATGATGGGTGACTGTTAAACTTAAAACACTTTTACCATACATCACATTTTGACTGAAGTTTTGTGCCTACCAGAGGTTTGTGTAAAAATCATTCTGAAAAACCCCACAATCGAGTGGGACTATTGAAAAAACGTGTGCACTGATCTCCTTCAGAGTATTACCAACGACCGTGAATGGTTAAGTCAAGTGTGGTAACAGGTGATGAATCCTGGATTTTTGAGTACAATCACAGGACAAAGTGGCAAAGTGAAAAGTAGCACACTCAACCACAAAAAGCTCAAATGAGCAAATCAAAGATTAAAACACTGCTGATCTGCTTTTTTGACAGTACGGGTATTATGCATAAAGACTTTGTTCCTCCAGGACAAACTATCAACCACGAAGATGTCCCTGAAAGGCATAGGAAAAAGGGTAAATCAAGTGATACCAGAATTGTAGAGAAGTGGATGCTACTTCGTGACAATGCCTCATCTCACATGGCCACCTCCATCATGGAAATTTTGACCTCAAAAGGCATTCCTGGTTGTTCCACAGCCCCCTGCCCCCCACCGCCCCCATTCACCTAAACTAAGTCCTTTTTCTTTTCTTTTACTGAAACTGAAAAGTGCCTTAAGAGGACATCATTTTGGGACTCTGGAGAACATTCAAAAGAATGTGACTGACATGTTACATGCTCTACCAGTTGAAACTTTTATCAAGACTAGCAACAACTCCACCAGTGTATAGTATCTCTCACAACTCATAGATATCACACTCCAGAGAGGTATAAAAATGATAACTCATATGTTGTCAATGAGACCACGCTGCTGTTCTCTACATCATAGCATACCAGTAATATAATACGTCAGTATCTTTTTATAAGACTCGACATGGTGAACTTTGTCTAGTACACGATCTTAATTTTCAATATAAAATTTGTGTTGAGTTTACATTTATAAAATGATAACTGGGTATGACCATCCAAGCAATCATCTTCAGATCATTAAAATCACATCACAGTGATTAATTCATTACATGTAGTGCAAACACAAACTGTGTAATTAAAACTCCTCTGCTTTAATCAAGACAAAAAAAATTATATTTGTCTGTCAAATAATGAAAACGCCAGGCAAGAATATCAACAATGTTGGAAAAGACAGATTGCTACTTACCAAAAGAACACATTAAGTTGCACACAAGAGTCTTTTAATTGTGCCTCTCTGTAACTTAACATGTCTTCCTTACGGTACATAGCAATCAGTCTTTTCCTACATTGTTTATTATGTCTGTGTCATTTGAATATACATTGAAGTGCCAAAGAAACTGGTATAGGCATGCATGTTCAAATACAGAGATAAGTAAACAGGTAGAATACTCCACTGCGGTTGGCGACAACCTATATAAGACAATAAGTGTCTGGCACAGTTGTTAGATTGGTTATTGCTGCTACAATGGCAGGTTATCAAGATTTAAGTACGTTTGAACAGTTATCAAGATTTAAGTACGTTTGAACATGGTGTTGTAGTCGGCACATGAGCAATGGGACACAGCATCTCCAAGGTTGCGATGAAGTGGGAATTTTCCCATACGACTATTTCACAAGTATACTGAGAATATCAGGAAAGTTCTATAAAACATCAAATCTCCGACACAGCTGTGGCTGGCAAAAGATTCTGCAAGAATGGAACCAACGACAACTGAAGAGAATCATTCAACGTGACAGAAGTGCCACCCTTCCGCAAACTGCTGCAGATTTCAATGCTGGGCCATCAACAAGTGTCAGTGTGCGAACCATTCAATGAAACATCATTGATATTGGCTTTTGGAGCTGAAGGCTCACTTGTCTACCCTCGGTGACTGCATGACACAAAGCTTTACGCCTCACATGGGCCCATCAACACCCACATTGGACTGCTGATGACTGGAAACATGTTGCCTGGTTGGACGAGTATCATTTCAAATTGTATCGAGCAGATGGACATGTACGGGTACGCAGACAACCTAAAGAATCCATGGACCTGCGTGTCAGCAGGGGACTGTTCAAGCTGGTGGAGGTTCTGTAATGGTGTGAGACATGTGCAGCTGGAGTGATATGGACCCCTGATATCTCTAGATACAATTCCAACAGGTGACACATACGTAAGCATACTGTTTGATCACTTGCTTCCATTCATTTTCATTGTGCATTCCGACGGCCTTGGGCAATTCCAGCAAGGCAATTCGACACCCCACATGTCCAGAACTGCAACAGAGTGGCTCCAGAAACACTCTTCTGAGTTTAAACGCTTCCGCTGGCTACCGAAATTCCCAAACACGAACATTATTGAGCAAATCTGGGATGCCTTGCAACATGCTGTTCAGAAGACATCTCCACCCCCTTGTACTCTTACAGATTTATTGACAGCCCTGCAGGATTCCTGTGTCAATTCTCTCCAGCACTACTTCAGACATTAGTCGAATCCATGTCACATCATGTTGCGGTACTTCTGCATGCCTGCAGGGGCCTTACACGATATAAGGCTGCTGTACCAGTTTCTTTGGCTCTTCAGTGTACATGCAGTGTGGGATATTCATGATGGCCATTTTTAAACATGCTTCCTCATTTATCGATAATTTAATCGACCTATTCTTTTTAAAATATTATATTTACTACTACCCCTTGGCTCTACAGCCCTTGAAGTGCCTTGGCCTGCATCACAATATCCTGCCATTCTCTCCGGTCCATGGCTTTCTGTCTCCATCCTCTGACATCTAGCTTTTTCATGTCTTCTTCAATTCTGTCCACCCAGCTCTTTCTGAGATGTCCCTTCCGCCATCTGCCTCCAGCCTTGCCATCAAAAATCTTCTGATGTGTCTATCTTCCTCCATTCTGACCACATGTCCTGCCCATCGCATTTTCTTATTATAATGGTAGTGACAATGTTAAGTTCTTCAAAAAGCTGTTCTAATTCTGCATTTGTACAGGTGCACCAACCTTCTTGATTGTATATTGGGCCGTATAGTTTATGCAGAACCTTTCTCTCACAAATGCTAAGGATCCTTTTCTCATTTGCAGTCATGTCTTATAATTGTTTTGTAAATGAGGATTTTAGATTTTTGTGGTAGAAGTGAGCTCCTAAGCATGGGTACTGTGGTAAAGTAGCATTTGTTGCCTGCTGCCATTCTAGCTTTCACCTCACTGCTGATGTCATTTGTCTCTGTGATAGTTGATCAAAGGTACTTGAAGTCTGTCACACTTTTCAACTCCTTATCAGCAATCCTGAGATTTGGTGGGATTCGCTGGTTGATCATTGCCATATATTTAATCTTTATGACACTGACTACCAGGCCAAGTTCACTTGCACCTCTCAGCAGTTGTAGATGGGCATCAGCCAGCACAGCAGTGTTTCGTGTGAGTGCGAGTGTAAACTAGGTACTGCAGTGAACAATTAAAAATGGTTCCTTCTCTATTTACCTCTATCTGACATGACTTTTTTTTAGGCAAAGGTTGAACAGCAGTCACCCTGTCTCAGTCCCTTCTTCACTTCCACTTCTCTGGTGATTTTGCCCTGTATTTTTACTTTACGATTCGTTTCACTGAGGGTCATCATAGTAAGCTGGATGAGCTTCTTATATATTCCAGTCTCTTCCTTCACATTCCACAATGTCACTCTTGAGATACTACCATAGGCTTGTTTGAAATCAATGTAAAACTGATGTATGTTTATTTGATGTTCATAACATTTTTCTAGTAGTATGCGTAATGTGAATATTTGGTCAGCTGTTGGCCTATTTCTTCTAAAGCCCTTTCTGGTAGTCTCCAATTCTCTCTTTCACATAGGGAGTAAGACTCCTAAGCCTCCTAGTTAGGATCTTGGAGAACACTTTACATGTAGTATTTGGCAAGGATATATCTCAGTAATTCTGGCAGTTTAATTTATCTCCTTTTTTATGTATGGGGCACATAATAGCCATTTTCCACTCCACTGGCATGCTCTTCCCCTGCCAGATGTTCAGTATTACTTTATGTATTGCTTTCCACAATGCATTCCCACCATATTTGAGAAGTCCCACCTGGATCTGATCTTCTCCAGATGCCCTATTAATTTTTAAGGTCTTCATGGCTTGTATCACTTCCTCCAGTGTGGGTTCTGGTGTTAAGACCTCTGGCCCATCATAAGTTATTTCCACGATTTCATCTTGTTCTAATCCTTATACTTCTGGGTTCAGTAACTCTTGGGAAAATGCTGCCCATCTGTCAAGTATTTTATTACTTCTTTTCTAGTGCTCTTTTCTTCTTTCTGCAAACCCTCTTAGCTACACTGCACTTCTCATTATATTCATTCAGATTTGCTCTAGTTCTTCTCTGAAATAATTACATGTGCTATGTTAAGCTCCTCAGTTCTTTTCATACATTCTTCATCAGACCAATCTGCCTTCCTTTCCAGCAAGACAATTTGACACCCCACACATCCAGAATGACTACAGAGTGCCTTCAGACACACTCTTATGAGTTTAAACACTTTTCTGGCCACCGAGCTCCCCAGACATGAACATTGTTGAGCATATCTGGAATGTCTTGCAACATGCTGTTGTCGAATCCATGTCGTGTCGTCACATCTGCATGCTCATAGGGGCCCTGCATGATATAAGGCAGCTGTACCAGTTTCTTTGGCTCTTCTGTGTACATGCAGTATGGGATTTTCATGATGGCCACTTGTAAATGTGTTTTCTTGTTTATCGATAATTTAATCGACTTATTCTTTCTAAAGTATTATATTTATCATGAGTGAAAAGTTCCTGACAAGACGTAGAATCGTTAGGTCTGGGCTTTGATGTGAAGAGTGCTGTGATTTACTTTAGTGGCATGGGAACTGGGGAAATCAATGAGAATCTTCAGTGGTTTTGTAGGATATGTAGCAGAGACAGGAGGACAGTGGAAAAGGAGGTCTGGCAGCTGTCAAAGTGCACCAACCTATTAACCACCAGCAATATCTCCACTTCAACAGCTGCCAACCGGTCCATACCAAGGAGTCCCAACCATACAGCCTAGCCACTCATGGTCATCGCATCTGCAGTGATGAGTGGTCTCTCTCAAAATATATTGTGGGTCTCAGTGAGGCCTTCACAGACTGTAATTGTCCTCCCAAACATGTACAAAAACAAACCTCCCGTGCCTTATCTTTCCAGTCTCTCACCACCTCCCAAAGTCTCACCATCTGGTCAGAGAGGAGCATTCCTCTAGTAACTCAGTACCACCCAGGACTGAGCAACTGAATTACATTCTCCATCAGACTTTTGACTACCTCTTATCATACCCTGAAATGAGAAATGTCCTGACCACTATCCTTCCCATCCCTCCCACGATGGTATTACGCTGTCCACTGAACCTACACAGTATACTTGTCCATCTCTACACAACCCCTGCTCCCAACCCCTTACTTCATGGCTCATATTCTTGTATCTGAGCTAGAAGCAAGACCTGTCTCATACATCCTCCCACCACCACAACTCCATTCTGGTCACAATCATCACCTGTACCATCAAAGGCAGGGCTACCTGTGAAACGTCCGCCCCCGGTAGCTGAATGGTCAGCATGACGGATTGTCAATGCTCTGGGCCCAGGTTTGATTCCCACCTGTGTCGGGGAATTTTCTCTGCCCAGGGACTGGGTTGTCCTCATCATCATCCTATCATCCACATCGATTGCAGGTCGCCAAAGTGAAAGACTGGCACCTGGTCAACGGTCGGCCTGATGGGGAGGGCCTTGCCATACGATAAAATAAAACCTGTGCAACCAGTCATGTGGTCTACAAGGTAAGCTGCAACCACTGTTCTGCATTTTGTGTGGGCATGACAACCACCAAGCTGCCTGTCTGCATGAATGGCCACCGACAAACTGTGGCCAAGAAACAACTGAGCACGCTGCCCAACACGACATTCTTCATTTCAATGACAGCTTCACAGCCTGTGCCATGTGGATCCTTCCCACCAACACCAGTGTTCCTGAATTGCACAGGCGGGAACTCTCCTTGCAATATATACTGCGATCCTGTAACCTGACCTCAACTTTCGTTAGCCATTGACCTCATCCATCCAGCCCCTTTCCTGTTTCCTTTCCCACACTACACAGTCCTCTATGTCACCAATGCACTCAATCTTTTTACTTTTCTCCTTTTCCACAATCACCCCTCGCACCTCTCCCCTGCCCTCCGTCTAACCTCCCGGCTGCACCTAGCTGCCCGACCCCCTCTCCATCTCATCCCTGCATGCTTGCCAGCAGCGGTTCACCATCTTCCACCCCTACCCTGCTACCCCCCCCTCCCCCTCCAGCCACCTCCTACCCCCACCAAGTTGCCGCTCCCATCATGCACTACTAGTGCTGCTGCTGCTGCTCAAAGTGTGGCTTCAGCTGTCAGAGACTATAGTCATGTGTGTGTGAGTTGCATTTGCAAGTAGGATTCTCAGCCACTTATGTAATACCTCTTTGGAGCAGGGTGTTTTCCCCGATAGACTGAAATATACCATTGTAAAACCATTGCATAAAAAGGGGGATATGTTGGATGTCAACAACTATCGCCCAATATCTCTTCTGACAGCTCTATCAAAAATTTTTGAGAAAGTAATGTATTCAAGAGTAGCCTCCCATATATGTAAAAATAAAGTACTAACAAAATGTCAGTTTGGTTTTCAGAAAGGCTTTTCAACAGAAAATGCTATATACGCTTTCACTGATCAAATATTAATTGCTCTGAATAACCGGACATCACTCATTGCTATTTTGTGTGATCTCTCAAAGGCCTTTGACTGTGTAAATCATGGAATTCTTTTAGATAAGCTAATTCATTATGGTTTGAGGGGGGCAGTGCACAAATGGTTTAATTCATACTTAACTGGAAGAATGTAGAGAGTTGAAATAAGTGGTTCATGTAATGTTAATACAACAGCTGATTCCTCAGACTGGGGGGCTATCAAGCACGGGGTCCCACAAGGTTCGGTCCTAGATCCTTTACTGTTCTTGATATACATGAATGACTTACCATTCGATATTGATGAAGATGCAAAGTTAGTTCTTTTTGCTGATGATACAAGTATAGTAATAACATCCAAAAACCAAGAACTAAGTGATGTAATTGTAAATGATGTTTTTCACAAAATTATTAAGTGGTTCTCAGCAAACGGACTCTTTAAATTTTGATAAAACACAGTATATACAGTTCCGTACAGTAAATGGCACAACTCCAGTAACAAATATAGACTTTGAACAGAAGTCTGTAGCTAAGGTAGAATTTTCAAAATTTTTAGGTGTGTCCATGATGAGAGGTTAAACTGGAAGCAACACATTGATGGTCTGCTGAAACGTCTGAGTTCGCCTATGTATGCTATTAGGGTTATTGCAAATTTTGGTGATAAGAATCTCAGTAAATTAGCTTACTATGCCTACTTTCATTCACTGCTTTCGTATGGTATCATATTCTGGGGTAATTCATCGTTGAGTAGAAAAGTATTCATTGCTCAAAAACGTGTAATCAGAATAATTGCTGGAGCCCACCCACAGTCATCTTGCAGACATCTATTTAAGGATCTAGGGATCCTCACAGTAACCTCACAGTATATATATTCACTTATGAAATTTGTTGTTAATAACCCAGCCCAGTTCAAAAGTAATAGCAGTGTGCATAGCTATAACACCAGGAGAAAGGATGATCTTCACTATGCAGGGTTAAATCTGACTTTGGCACAGAAGGGGGTAAATTATGCTGCCACAAAAGTCTTTGGTCATCTACCAAACAGCATCAAAAGCCTGACAGATAGTTGACCAACATTTAAAAATAAATTAAAATAATTTCTAGATGACAACTCCTTCTACTCATTGGCTGAATTTTTAGATATAAATTAAGGGAGGGAAAAAAACTAACTTAAGCATTAGTGTCATGCAATATTTTGTGTAATGTAATATCTTGTACAGACATCTTTCATTAACCTGACACGTTCCACATCATTACGAAGTGTTGTATTCATGATCTATGGAACAAGTATTAATCTAATCTAATCTTTGTGTGTGTGTGTGTGTGTGTGTGTGTTTGTCACCTATTATCGACAAAGGCCTTGATGGCCGAAAGCTTATTTTGTAACAGCCTTTTTGTTGTGGCTATCTGTCATTCAGCATCTCAGCTATATGGTGAGTAGCAACTATTCTTTTCATAACATAATTAAATTCCATCCTGGATTTCCCATTGTTTTATTTTTACGATACATATCGATTCTTGTTTTTCTACATCCTCTCCTCACTATGCGTCAATGGGAATAAAAGGATGTCTAATCTAATCTCATGTTTTTAAAAGCGAAGAAATGTCCTTGGTCACTTTTATTTTCTTTTTCTTTCATGAGGATGTGAGGAGAGGATTACTTAAGAATTTTAGAAACAAAGACTTTATCACTGGAGAGAAGTGAGGACCTCAATGGTACATAAAACGTGTCAAGGCTATTACCAGTGCAGCACTGAAGCATCTTACAGCTAACTCTTCTTCAAATAATTTAATTATGATATGACAAACAATGTTCTAAAAAACTTTTTTCTATTTCTGAAAAAATACGTTGTGATCCTAGTTGTACTCGAATGCCCAATTCAAAACTGTTTCTAGTTTTTTTTCTGTCAGGGACAGTTTATGAGTAATCACAATTTTATTTCGCTTTTCTATTTCTGATATAGTGCAGCAAACATGAGGTGAAATTCGATAAACCAATTCACGTTTTTATGATCTGATAAGTTCATCATATTAATAGATGGTGAGATCTAACACACATCACAGTAATCTTTGTGTATACTCTTTGTAGTACTTATTTGACATGAGAAATTACAGAAAATTGACAAAAAAATGAGCCACTGTATTGTAATGCAGATCACTTTTTTCTCTTGTATTGTGAATCTTTCTTCTCTCGAATGATATTCCAGCAATAATCTGCTGACATAGAAGGTACCCACTTCCCTTCATAATGCCTTTCTATGGTAGAAATGTCTTTATGGAATCTTTTGCCATGTTCATCTGATACTTCATTACAAATCTCTGTGAAGTAGTCCAGATGAGAGTACATCATATGTACCTTCGAAGACATATTGCGCCCCAGATCTTGATATGCTTTGATCATGTCATTCACCATGGGTTTGTAGTTAGTAGCTCTTCCTTCTTCTGAGCAAGTTTTCTGACACCATCTTGAAACAGTCCCATGCTGTCTTTTCTTTGTCAGTTAAATGTGCTTCAAAATTTGCATGTTTCTGCAGTCTTTGATTTGTGGGCCCACACATACACCTTCCTTTATTTTTGTAGCTGAAAGACAAGGGAATCTGGTAGTTAGGTGTGCAAACCCACTGCCTGTTGGGTCCATGGCCTTTACAAACTGTTTCATTAGGCCAAGTATGATGTGAAGCGGTGGAAGTAATATATCTTCAGGAGCTATCAGACTTTCATGCTGTACATTCTTTTCGGCCACTTTCCATCTCTGCTTAGGCCATTTCTTTATTATGCAGTGAGAATTCCTGTCTAGACTGTCCCACTCGCAAAGAAAACAGCTTTTCGGCCACTTTCCATCTCTGCTTAGGCCGTTTCTTTTTTATGCAGTGAGAATTCCTGTCTAGACCGTCCCACTCGCAAATAAAACAGGCATACTTTGGGTAGTCTTGTTGCATTCCCAGTACCATCGCACTTACTTTGAAGTCTGCACATATTTTCCATTTGTATTCATTGTACTGTGTTGTCAAGTATTCATTGTATTGTAATGAATTCTTTGTACGAATTCATAATTCTCTTTGGTCAAGCTGGCAAAAGCTACTGTAACAGAGGGTATTTTATTTCTGTTATTGAGCAAAACACCCTTGAGACTTGTTTTCAACGAATCTATGAAAAGTCTCCATTCCTGTGAAATAAAGGTGAAGGTTCGGCACTTTCATTAGGCCAGCAATGTCATTGCAAAACTTCAATGCTCTGTCAGTTCCAAAATAGGAAATAAAGGCATGTTCTCTGTGCCTGAAAACATTGATTTTAGGATTTTTGTGGAGTAGATTATACTCTTATAGATTATAATCTTGAACCAAGCAACTGCATTTTTTGTTTACTTAGTCCTAGATCACGTACTAAACCATTTAAATCTGCTTGTGTTAGGAAATGTGGTAATGACTCACTTGTGCAGTGATATAAAGGATCATCATCTGTGATTTCTTCAGTATTACTTAATTCACTGTCATTCCGAATTTGATCTGGAGCTCTTGAAGGTACTGGAAATGACTGGTAATGACTCACTTGTGCAGTGATATAAAGGATCATCATCTGTGATTTCTTCAGTATTACTTAATTCACTGTCATTCCGAATTTGATCTGGAGCTCTTGAAGGTACTGGAAGGCTGTCAGAATGCTGTACTGGCATTCTTGCTGAAGGCAGATCTGGGTAAACAATGTGCCTCTTCGATTTTTTGTTTTTATAACACTGAATTTTTGTTAGACGGAAATAATAATCAGTGATGTGGTGCTTGGGCTCTCTCCACACCATATGCACAGCAAACAATGCCACATTCTCTTTACCTTTCCACCACTGAATTAGTTTGCAGTAACACGTAGCACATCAGATATGTGGTGCCCATTCTTTATCTTGGGCTCCTACCTCTACTCCAAAGTAATGATTATATTCTTTCTTTATGACTGTTGTAATTTTCTTCCTATTTCTGACAAAGGTGAACTTCCCACAGATATAGGAGAAGTTGTCTGGCCTATATCAATATCCAGACGTTGCATTTCTGAAAATTTAAAAATACCTCTTCACTAATACAACTGTACTACATTAATACTAGA
The DNA here is from genome assembly GCF_023897955.1 of Schistocerca gregaria. NCBI lineage: Eukaryota > Metazoa > Arthropoda > Insecta > Orthoptera > Acrididae > Schistocerca > Schistocerca gregaria. The sequence goes on from NC_064923.1 coordinate 459,052,918, forward strand.
GAACTAGAAAATGCTGATATGTAAAAACAAGCAGTCAATTTACTTTCAGCACCAGGCTAAATCAGTTTAAACACACGAACTCATTTGTTCAACTGTGCTCGGAAATATGACAGAGACGGTTACATGTCAGCCAAAACAACCACTCGTTAACACAGACACAAATTACGGCTAACACCACTGTTGTAAACTCGATGTACCTGCCACTGAGAAGGGTGAAAGTTTACTGCTGAGGCAGGGACCGGCTGTCACTGATCGAGTTAATGAGCTATTGCAGGTGGTCTTTATGACATAGGTGTGGTGAGGCATAACCCAATGATGTCTGATTCTTCAAACTGTTGAACAAGAAATTGTCCTGTTCCATCACTACTGGATGCGGCAACACACATGTATTTCTCTATAACGTCCCTGTGTTTGCCATGAAAATTATGCACACACACACACACACACACACACACACACACACACACACACACACACACACACACACACACAGAGAGAGAGAGAGAGAGAGAGAGAGAGAGAGAGAGAGAGATGTGTATAATAGAGGGAAACATTCCACAATATATATCCCTGACAACGATATTTTGTTGACATATTTGAATTTCCCATGGTAAACTGGTTTAGAAGCACACACTTTAATATCAGAAATAGAACCCTTGTTGAACAGTGTAATTGGTGCAGTATGCCAAAAAGACATTCCAAAAACAAAAAGCAGATTTCTACTTACAAAAATCTTGGTTCACACAATGACATTAAATTTATTATGATCTACTTACCATCATTAGGTGAGTAAGTGGTTGTCTTGGCCCCTAGATCATTAAGAACTTTTTGCCAAAAGGCAAGAAATTGTGGAGTTTCATGAACTAAGACTAGCTTTTTCCGGCTCAATAACTGTCGGGAACCACCTTTACGTGTCCTCTGAACTGCACCAAGATCAATACCATTTCCTACATAGCGTTCATCTAAAAGTGACCAGCCCAGTGGTAGGCCATAAGCATTTGGTGAACACATATCACCCTGAAACACAAGAATAGCTTACTATGCTTTAAATGCATTTTACAGGGAAATTACAAACAACTCAGTTTTCTGCAACTGGGAGATTGAAACTAAAGTCTTATGAAATGAAAAAAAACTTACATTATAAAGAACACTGTTTATTCATTTTTTTAACATTTTAAGGATATTGTGCAAAAAGCTATCTAAATATCAGTCTCCAAACCAACTCAGAATTTGTGGCAATGTTTTAGTGACTTGTAATTGCAAGTACTACTCTAATGTGAAATTAATCATAATGAAACAATAGTACAAGGAAGATTGACAATAACGAGACAAAAGTGATGCCACACGTGTGTTACGCCAACGTGTCTGTAAGCTCACCAGAGACAGAGGAATGAACATTCAATGAGATGCAGTAATTCTGGAACAGCTGCAGAACCCACATTTACAGATTTATGTGTCAGGGCAGGAATTTAGATTTGAGTCTAGCATTTCTCAAATTCAATCCAAAATTTAAGACTTGTATAATGTTACTTGCTGTATGGTAATAGAAAAACAATGAATGTGAGAAATTTGAAAGTAAGTTGAAGAATGGAGGGCAGAATAGTACATAGGAAATAGCAAAGTACATATATGACTGTATTACTGTTATTTCATTGTTGTTTCTTATCTATTATATTTATCTTATTAATTTCACAACTTCTTTGTTCAATTCAGTGCCTACCAGTTTTGTTTTCTGTGAGTCCTTTGTTTGCATACTACATAGTATTTCAATTTTTCTGTGCACCTCATTGCAATAGATGACTTCCTTATTGATGACAGTGCAAAAATATTGTGTATTTACACCTTACTGTTCAGTTTTCTCCTTTAATTCCATCTAATGAATTTGTCTTCATCCTAATTTTTTAAGACCTGCAGTGATTGCGTTACCTGCAGATTACCATAAATAATTTGGAGATGAAATCACATGTTGTACTCAATTTTGTCCCACTCTGCCAGCATTTAACAAGTGTCCATCTCTGTTCTCTGAATCAGTTTCATTAATCAGAAAATGCTACCTATTGTCCATCAGTGTTTGTTTGCTTATTCCTGATTTCAAGGCGCTGGAAGCCAACACACCAGCAGGCAGTGCTGCCAGTACAGTGTGCAGCAGACAATGAACCACTGAGACACAAAGGCTTACACTTGCTCCAGTGGTCCGTCACTAAACTAACAATGACTGCTGCTGCATGGTCTAGAATGTACAGCAGACAAGATGAGTGACACTTTTTGCTGTAGTTGCATCCTTCACCCAGTACCCACTGTTCAACAGTCATGCATCACTGTTGTAGCACAATTTCTCACTTGAACTCACATGATGATACAGACTTCCATGACATGCCTCTTCTTGGCCTATGCATACACCATCACTCAGAAATCTTAATTGCTTATTGTTATTCTTGAAGTTTTTCCAAATAAGTGAACATTCCATACATTTTTGGACATTTGGCTAGGACATAGTTACTTATCTGACCCCATTGTCTTTCCTGATGAGTTGAACTAATATAAATTCTCAGGTATTCATTCAAGTGAGCTCATTGCAAAGGGAAACATTTCACTGAAGATTACTATCATCACAATCATTACCATTGTGTTGAGATGGCATCAATTCCTACTTTTACATGTGGTTCTGGGTCATGGTCTACCTCTCACACTGTTACAGAATGGGTGGACAGGGGAGCCATTGCATCAAAAGATTTCAACAGGTATTACATTACACCCAGGAATCAGTGACCAGCACAATGGCTGAAAGGTTTTCTGACAAAATATCAAGTGATGAAATATTGGTATCCCAGCTCAGTCGTTATTTCAATGCTAATAATCTCTTAGATAAGAATAAATTCATCTTTGAGAACTAAAACTTATTTTTGTTTTCAACCAAATAAGTTTTTATACATCTTCAGTGCTCTAAAAGAAAAATAAAAGAAATAGTTGTTCGCATAACTGTATTAATACTCACATTGGCTACAAATAAATGGACACAGGCGACATAAAAAGAAGTGCTAATGCTGCATCATTCACTTGTAAGTTTCATGAATATTAAGTTAACTTAAAATTGCTAGTACTACACACTTTGGATCACAAAACAAAATATATATTGTTATGGAAATAAGTAACAGTGATGTGCTTATATATATAAAATAGAAAGAAACTTCCACATGGGAAAAATATATTAAAAACAAAGATCCCAAGACTTAACCAAGCGGGAAAGCGCCGGCAGACAGGCACATGAACAAAACACACAAACACACACACAAATTACTAGCTTTCGCAACCGATGGTTGCTTCTTCAGGAAGGAGAGGGAAAGACAAAAGGATGTGGGTTTTAAGGGAGAGGGTAAGGAGTCATTCCAATCCCGGGAGCGGAAAGACTTCCCTTAGGGGAAAAAAAGGACAGGTGTACACTCGCACACACACACACACACACATATCCATCTGCACATATTGGTATGTGCGGATGGATATGTGTGTGTGTGTGTGTGTGTGTGTGTGTGTGCGAGTGTACACCTGTCCTTTTTTTCCCCTAAGGGAAGTCTTTCCGCTCCCGGGATTGGAATGACTCCTTACCCTCTCCCTTAAAACCCGCATCCTTTCGTCTTTCCCTCTCCTTCCTGAAGAAGCAACCATCGGTTGCGAAAGCTAGTAATTCTGTGTGTGTTTGTGTGTTTTGTTCATGTGCCCGTCTGCCGGCGCTTTCCCGCTTGGTAAGTCTTGGAATCTTTGTTTTTAATTATATATATATATATATATATATATATATATATATATATATATATATACCAAGCGGGAAAGCGCCGGCAGACAGGCACATGAACAAAACACACAAACACAGAATTACGAGCTTTCGCAACTGGCAGTTGCTTCGTCAGGAAAGAGGGAAGGAGAGGGAAAAATGAAAGGATGTAGGTTTTAAGGGAGAGGGTAAGGAGTCATTCCAATCCCGGGAGCGGAAAGACTTCCCTTAGGGGAAAAAAAGGACAGGTGTACACTCGCGCACACACACACACACACACACACACACACACACACACACACACACATATCCATCAGCACATACACAGACACAAGCAGACACATTTAAAGGCAAAGAGTAAGGGCAGAGATGTCAGTCGAGGCGGAAGTACAGAGGCAAAGAAGTTGTTGAAAGACAGGTGAGGTATGAGCGGCGGCAACTTGAAATTAGCGGAGGTTGAGGCCTGGCGGATATCGAGAAGAGAGGATATACTGAAGGGCGAGTTCCCATCTCCGGAGTTTGGATAGGTTGGTGTTGGTGGGAAGTATCCAGATAACTCGGACGGTGTAACAGTGTGCCAAGATGTGCTGGCCGTGCACCAAGGCATGTTTAGCCACAGTGTGATCCTCATTACCAACAAACACTGTCCAACTGTGTCCATTCATGCGAATGGACAGTTTGTTGCTGGTCATTCCCACATAGAAAGCATCACAGTGCAGGCAGGTCAGTTGGTAAACCACGTGGGTGCTTTCACATGTGGCTCTCCCTTTGATCGTGTACACCTTCCGGGTTACAGGACTGGAGTAGGTGGTGGTGGGAGGGTGCATAGGACAGGTTTTACACCGGGGGCGGTTGCAAGGGTAGGAGCCAGAGGGTAGGGGAGGTGGTTTGGGGATTTCATAGGGATGAACCAAGAGGTTACGAAGGTTAGGTGGACGGCGGAAAGACACTCTTGGTGGAGTGGGGAGGATTTCATGAAGGATGGATCTCATTTCGGGGCAGGATTTTAGGAAGTCGTATCCCTGCTGGAGAGCCACATTCAAGGTCTGATCCAGTCCCGGGAAGTATCCTGTCACAAGTGGGGCACTTTTGGGGTTCTTCTGTGAGAGGTTCTGGGTTTGAGGGGATGAGGAAGTGGCTCTGGTTATCTGCTTCTGTACCAGGTTGGGAGGGTAGTTGCGGGATGCGAAAGCTGTTTTCAGGTTGTTGGTGTAATGGTCGAGGGATTCAGGACTGGAGCAGATTCGTTTGCCACGAAGGCCTAGGCTGTAGGGAAGGGACCGTTTGATATGGAATGGGTGGCAGCTGTCATAATGGAGGTACTGTTGCTTGTTGGTGGGTTTGATGTGGACGGATGTGTGCAGCTGGCCATTGGACAGATGGAGGTCAACGTCTAGGAAAGTGGCATGGGATTTGGAGTAGGACCAGGTGAATCTGATGGAACGAAATGAGTTGAGGTTGGAGAGGAAATTCTGGAGTTGTTGTTCACTGTGAGTCCAGATCATGAAGATGTCATCAATAAATCTGTACCAAAGTTTGGGTTGGCAGGCTTGGGTAACCAAGAAGGCTTCCTCTAAGCGACCCATAAATAGGTTGGCATACGAGGGGGCCATCCTGGTACCCATGGCTGTTCCCTTTAATTGTTGGTATGTCTGGCCTTCAAAAGTGAAGAAGTTGTGGGTCAGGATGAAGCTGGCTAAGGTGACGAGGAAAGAGGTTTTAGGTAGGGTGGCAGGTGATCGGCGTGAAAGGAAGTGCTCCATTGCAGCGAGGCCCTGGACGTGCGGGATATTTGTGTATAGGGAAGTGGCATCAATGGTTACAAGGATGGTTTCCGGGGGTAACAGACTGGGTACGGATTCCAGGTGTTCGAGAAAGTGGTTGGTGTCTTTGATGAAGGATGGGAGACTGCATGTAATGGGTTGAAGGTGTTGATCTACGTAGGCAGAGATACGTTCTGTGGGGGCTTGGTAACCAGCTACAATGGGGCGGCCAGGATGTTTGGTTTTCACAAACCCTCTCCCTTAAAACCCACATCCTTTCATTTTTCCCTCTCCTTCCCTCTTTCCTGACGAAGCAACTGCCAGTTGCGAAAGCTCGTAATTCTGTGTGTGTGTTTGTGTGTTTTGTTCATGTGCCTGTCTGCCGGCGCTTTCCCGCTTGGTAAGTCTTGGAATCTTTGTTTTTAATATATTTTTCCCATGTGGAAGTTTCTTTCTGTTTTATTTATTTATATATATATATATATATATATATATATATATATATATATATATATATATATATATATTGTGATACCTATTCTTTCTACAGGATAAACAGCATTGGTGGAGCATCACTTATTGCTAATATATTGTTCAACACTTTGTCTAATTTCAGTGTAGTTAGGGTTATTGTTTCTCAGTGCAATTTTCATAAATCTTAGTGAACCAGAAGATATGACTAATAGGCTACCACACACAGAAAAAGTATTCACACAAAAGCTTCTACATTCTTATGAGTATTTGTAATGAAAGTACACACATTTACTACATAAAAGAGGCAAAATTTCGGTATGCTTCCTGTCATTACCTTTGTTCTTTGGATGACAAATTCATGATTAATAATCTTCACTGCTTTGGCTAGGCAACATATATACTTTGCAGTTAGGCAAGGTCGATTAGCAATAAGAATAGTATCACGTAAGCGATCCTCAGGAACATCATCCAAGGACTCCAGCACAGTGCCACCTCCAGCTTCCAACTGCATTCTCAAGCGGTCTTTGACGAAACGATAACTGCTGAACTCTCGCTCACCTGTTTGACAATGTAAATAATTCAATCAGACAGAAGAAAACAAATTGGTACACTATCATAATTCTTAACTTCCATTTACAAATTGATAGCTTATGCAAGTAGCATAAGGAAACTTCATGTTCTATATAGTTATATATTAAAAGAAAAAGCCAGTCTCACATGTATTGAACAGTAAACCATACGAGAGACTGCAACCTATTGGAAAGAACTACATCTGGTTTGAAAACCACCACCAGTTTTAGAGTCAGAGCCAAAGTCATCCAGCAAAGAATTCAAGACTGTAACTATTGTACATGACATGCCAAAGTTGAGTGGTTGCTGTTACAAGGAAATAGTCACAAAACCTTGGTTATAAATCAACACTAAGTGGCTAATGACATATAAATATTATCATTTATTTACACATTTCTGTTTTTTATGCAAATATTTTGTATAAAATGTGTTGTAGATATAAGAAAAGGGGGGAGAAGTTGTAAGATGCCGATGCTAATTGTAGTCAGCAGTGCAGAAGCTCTACAGTGGTAAAGGGACAACTGCAGCAATGAAGTAGGCAATTAAACGATTCTCCAACAGCCATTGGCTACAATTTAACCACTGTTAAAAAGTACTAATAACACAGTTCATTTGTCGACATTTAAGTGTTTAGTATGGGCTTGTGGCACTTATGTACAGATTTTGGTCCCAAGCATATTGGATATTTGAGTATCGGGTGGGTGAGTCAATTTTGTAGTGTTACTTAAAGTCATAATAGGGAAGACATCACATCAGGTCATGGAAGAACACGTGATTATAAATTTAAAGCTGTTCAAGTGATTGGTATATTCAGTTAATTTATGATGTGGTAAATGAACAAAAGTCAACTAATTTGGAAATTTAGGGATCCTCTAGAAGGAAGGAAGTTGAGGCTGTGGACACCTTTAGTGACCACAAACTGCTGGTTTCATCAGCAACTCAAATATGAATAATAGTGATGTATAGAAGAAATATTTTGTTCAGAAATATCTTGATTTATTACTGATACAAAGTAGTTTGCATATGCAGAGCCTCATGTATTGAGATTGGTATCTGCTAGTTAACGTGGGAAGTGTTCTGATCCGTTTCCTTGGATGCTCGTGCACATCTGATACTATAGCAGGGATTTGTGTTGCTGATGGGCAGTTTTATCCCCCAATCATAATTATTAGAGTTGAAGTGTCCATCTTTGTATATTGTCTAAGGAACCATTAAAATACAAAATACAGAGTTATTAGTCACATGTTTCTTAAGCTGGATTGATTTTCAACAAAATTCTTATAATCTATAACTGGAAAAGTAATTTAGCTAGAAGCCGGCACCTGACGAGTCAAGAATTATTTTATTTTTATTAACCAGATATCAAGTGGTTGTGGCATTAATATTTTATAGGCAAGACCAAGTTGGGATTCAGAACACTCTGAAACTCAAGAGGTTTTAATTCAATCAAGCAGGAATTCAACCCCCCCCCCTCCCCCCCTCAATTATGTCAGATCAGTATCATAACAAATTGATCCTGTCTCTGACTAGGGAGTCATTATATCTCTGCTATTTTGCTACATTTGATAACAGGGGAAAGAGTATTACCAAAATCTCTGTATAATGGCACTACTTTCAATGTCTAATGGGGAGAGTTCCAGTATGTAGCAGCTACCAGTATGTAGCCATAAGGTATTTGAAATACATACAAATATGGTAAGGCCAAGTTACAAACTAGTAAGTATTTAACTGTAACAAGTAAGAGATAACTAGTAGCTTGCCGTAATTACAAGCAATCTGATTTGCTTTTTGAGCATAGCATGCTGAAATTTTATGTTTGTAATATCACATTTTCTAAATATATGAATGCATATGATGTGAATAACTGGGCAAGCAGAAAGCGAATCAATAAAACCTGTAACAATATAAGTATTCTCATGTAAAAGATAAAAATGAATGGTCGCTGGTTATGACTCTATTATGTATGGACTGGTTATACCTATAGACTAATTGTGCAGTGTCACAAAGGTAAAACTAAACAAGGAAGTGGCAGGGCATACTTTGAGATAGTACATGTACCAATTTAAACTTCAAATGTAAATAAATACAGCTTAAAAACACTGATATACAAGTCACTATCCTGAGGCCTCATCAAGCAATTAGTAGCGAAGGAGGGAGGAGGATGAGTAACTATCTTGCACAGGCCCAGGTGATAGCATCCTGAAAGGGTAAAACTGAAGACCTTGACAGTAGTGAAGGCAAGAGACGGATCTCTGTGCAGCAGAATTATTGGAAGAGGAAAAACCATCAACAAAACACACTTACAGTCCCTGATCCTAAACCCTCTTCAGAAATACTAAACAAAATCTTGATTATAAGCAATCATGATCTGTAAGAACAAAAACAACTTCAATCCAGGTGGTAAGGGAACCACCTGACATTGAACAGCAAACAGACATTCGTATTCTGGCTTATCACAATCACAGAGAAAATCGGAGTTGTCTCGCAATCTACCAGCAGAGAAAGCTATGTACACTGGATCCTTCAATATCAACACCCTACTTCAGTCAGGCAAAATACACAACCTCATATCAGAATTGTATCAACAAAGGACACAGATAGTAGCTCTTTAGAAACATGCTTCACAGATGAGAACACCACAGATTAAGGTGACTACCATATCTTCAAGAGCAAAACGGACAAGCAATTCAGAAGAAATGTCACAGTTCTCTTGGATATGGCTCTTGTCATAAATAATAATATAGTTAGCTAATATAATAGACAAATGAGAGAAAGAAACCGCAATAACTTGGGAACAGCTCCAAACCAAGGATAAACAGCAAGCCACAAAGGTAATCTCATGGGAAAAAGAACATAAAACATTCTTGCTGGGATTCAGAATGTGAGGAAGCTCCCTAAGAATGAAAGAAGGCCTTCTAGAAAATGTAACAGTAATCATTAACCTGAGACTAAATAACACTTTATCAAGATCAGAAAACATGTGCCAAATTTAATCAGACAAAAGAGGATACACGTGAAAGGAAAAACAGGACTCAATTGAAAAGAACTACAGAGAACACAACAGATATGACTTTTACAAGGCATTCAGTGGAAAGACCTTTGGATACACTTTACAGAACATATGCTTCAGTAAAAAGAATAGTAGATTTGCTCTGACTAATCATGAGAACTGAGAGAGCTAATGCGGTACTTCTCTGAGCTTCTCAACTGCATAGAACAACCTCCAACATTTCCCAGGGAGACTACTATACACAAATACAATAACAGCTCTCATTAACTCACCAAAGGAGATAACTTCAAACATATCCTTAGGTTTAAGAACAACAGGCCACTTGTATGGGGGAATAGCATTGAAGCTCAAGGCACAAACACACTCTTAAGAATGTACATAAATCATCATAGATAACTGACAAACAGAAGAACAGCCAGAATTTTATAAGTGCTCATTTGTCCACCTGCTCTAAGAGAAAGGTGTCAGGAGAGATGTAAATAACTACAGAGGGGTATCTCTGTCTCTCCCCTTCAAGTCACATACAAGATATTCTCATCGCACTTACTTCAAGGAACACAAACACAGCTTGAACATAAGAACAGCAAATACAAAGTGGGGTTTCTATCAGGATGCTCATGTGCACAACAAATTTTCAATCTAGTAACAATCCAAAACAGGCCAATCATTTACACTTTCATCTACTTAAGAAGGCGAGCAGGGCCTAGACCAAAGACATTAAGCCTCATCAAGCAAATATTAACAGAGTCCAAATTAAAGCTAATGTGAGATACCATATATCAGAACTATTTGCTATTCACCAAAGAGATAGACTGTCACCTTTCCTCTTCAATCTCCCCCTCAATAAAGCCATTATGGCATGGGAAAAAGAATTTAAAATCCGTAAGTCTCTGGAAAATACTCAGCTCTACATTTAGATCTATATACGTAGTCTACAAACCAGCATTCGGTGCGTGGCAGATGATATCCTGTATCACTACTGGTCATGCCTTTGCTGTTCAACTCACAGATACGATGAGGAAAAATTGACTATCTACACTCCTGGAAATGGAAAAAAGAACACATTGACACCGGTGTGTCAGACCCACCATACTTGCTCCGGACACTGCAAGAGGGCTGTACAAGCAATGATCACACGCACGGCACAGCGGACACACCAGAAACCGCGGTGTTGGCCGTCGAATAGCGCTAGCTGCGCAGCATTTGTGCACCGTCGCCGTCAGTGTCAGCCAGTTTGCCGTGGCCATCGGAGCTCCATCGCAGTCTTTAACACTGGTAGCATGCCGCGACAGCGTGGACGTGAACCGTATGTGCAGTTGACGGACTTTGAGCGAGGGTGTACTGTGGGCATGCGGGAGGCCGGGTGGACGTACCGCCGAATTGCTCAACACGTGGGGCATGAGGTCTCCACAGTACATCGATGTTCTTGTCAGTGGTCGGCGGAAGGTGCACGTGCCCGTCGACCTGGGACCGGACCGCAGCGACGCACGGATACACGCCAAGACCGTAGGATCCTACGCAGTGCCGTAGGGGACCGCACCGCCACTTCCCAGCAAATTAGGGACACTGTTGCTCCTGGGGTATCGGCGAGGACCATTCGCAACCCTCTCCATGAAGCTGGGCTACGGTCTCGCACACCGTTAGGCCGTCTTCCGCTCACGCCCCAACATCGTGCAGCCCGCCTCCAGTGGTGTCGCGACAGGCGTGAATGGAAGGACTAATGGAGACGTGTCGTCTTCAGCGATGGGAGTCGCTTCTGCCTTGGTGCCAATGATGGTCGTATGCGTGTTTGGCGCCGTGCAGGTGAGCGCCACAATCAGGACTGCATACGACCGAGGCACACAGGGCCAACACCCGGCATCATGGTGTGGGGAGCGATCTCCTACACTGGCCATACACCTCTGGTGATCGTCGAGGGGACACTGAATAGTGCACGGTACATCCAAACCGTCATCGAACCCATCGTTCTACCATTCCTAGACCGGCAAGGAAACTTGCTGTTCCAACAGGACAATGCAAGTCCGCATGTATCCCGTGCCACCCAACGTGCTCTAGAAGGGGTAAGTCAACTACCCTGGCCAGCAAGATCTCCGGATCTGTCCCCCATTGAGCATGTTTGGGACTGGATGAAGCGTCGTCTCACGTGGTCTGCACGTCCAGCACGAACGCTGGTCCAACTGAGGCGCCAGGTGGAAATGGCATGGCAAGCCGTTCCACAGGACTACATCCAGCATCTCTACGATCGTCTCCATGGGAGAATAGCAGCCTGCATTGCTGCGAAAGGTGGATATACACTGTACTAGTGCCGACATTGTGCATGCTCTGTTGCCTGTGTCTATGTGCCTGTGGTTCTGTCAGTGTGATCACGTGATGTATCTGACCCCAGGAATGTGTCAATACAGTTTCCCCTTCCTGGGACAATGAATTCACGGTGTTCTTATTTCAATTTCCAGGAGTGTATATGCTTCTATACAGACCTAGTTTGTAATATCTTATCATCGTGGTCCTTACACAAAATGTATGTTGGTGGCACTACAATTGTTCTAAGTGAGCTCGAAATGTCGGTTCCCTAAATTTACTCAACAGTGCTCCTTGCGAAAGAACTTCACCTACACTCCATGGATTCCCATCTGACTTCCTGAAGCATCGCTGTAACGCCTGCATGTTGTCTGAAGCTACCGGTAACAAATCTAGTAGCCCGCCTCTGAACAGCTTCAATGTCTTCCTTTAAACAGGCGTGATATGGGTCCCAAACACACCAGCAGTAATCAAGAATAGGTCGCATTAGAGTGCTATATGAAGTCTCCTTTACAGACGACTTGCACTTGCCCTCAATTCTCCCAATAAACTGAAGTTAATCATTCCCCTTCCCTACCAAAATCCTCAAATGCTCATTCCATTTCTTACCACTTCGCAAAACTATGCACAGATATTTAAAGGACATGACTATACCACACAAGGCACTAGTAATGCTATACGTGAATATTATGAGTTTGTTTACCCTACTCATCCACATAACTTTCCTTCTTCTACATTTAGAGCTAGCTGAAATTCTTTACACCAACTAACAATTTTTTTAAATCATTTTGTATCCTTCTAAAGTCATTCAACTTCCCATACAAACACAGCATCATCAACAGACAACTGTACACAGCTGCCCACCCTGTCTGCCACATCATTTATGTATATAGAAAACAATAGTGGTCCTATCACACTTCATGGGAGCACTCCTGGTGACACCACTGTCTCTGATGGACACTCACCATCAAGGCCAAGCCACTCACATATCTGGGAACACAATAGAGCAATGTGCTAACACTTTTAGGGAATCTAGAAATATGGAATCTGCCTGTTGCCCTTCATCCATCCACGGTTCGCAGTGTGTCGTGAGAAATGGGCAAGCTCAGTTTTGTTAGAGTGATGCAAAATGTGTTGGTTTGTGGCCATAAGCTTCTTGGTCTCTCAGAAATTTATTATGTTCGAACTGATAATATTTACAAGAATCCTGCAGCTAACAGATTTTAGGGATATTGGCATGCAGTTCTCCGCGTCCATACTTTCACCCTCCTTATAGCTTGCAGTTTCTTCCAGTTGTTTGGGACTTTTCACTGAGCGAGAGATAGTGATAAATTCAAGCTAAGTGATGAGCCAATTATGTAGAATGCTCTTCGTAAACCTGAACTCGCTTTCTATCCAGACTTGGTGACTCAGTTGTCTTCAACTCTTGTTTCTCTATGCCAAGGACTGCGTCGTCCATAAGGGAGTCTGCTCAATTGTCAAATGATGGTATGTTTGATCGATTTCTTAAATGCAAAACTTAAAACTTCGGCTTTCCTTTTTCTATTATTGTCTGCCACACCAGACTGATGAATGGGTGGCAGGATGGAAGCTTTAGAATCACTTCAAGATTTTACACGGGATCAGAATTCTTTCTGGTTCTTTGGAGATACTTTACTAAGGTATGATGACGGTAATTGTTGTATGCTTCATGCATACATGTTTTCACAGATACATGAATCTCTACTAACCTTTGATCATTATTATTTGCACATTCTACATCAAAAAATAGTGCCGCCATTATGTAAATTATTTATGGCTGCTTCTTTCGAAGATGAACAATACGGATTTTGTAATCACTTTGTTGGATACTGTATGAAAATGCAGTGGTCGAAACTCGGGGCGGAGAAAAAAGCTCGTCTTCCACCTTTTTTTTTGATGAGACTGGTACTATTTTTGTTCATATACTTGTATCATCTCCAAAAAAATACAAATAAAAATTAATGCCACCAATGCCAGGACCCTGCCAATATTTTCTATAAACAGTGTTGTTGTCCACCCAAGTTTCATCAATATAAAGAAGTTTCTGTCTTGTTCCCTTAATTTCCTTGCTGGTCAATTATATCACTTCTCTTTACAAGAATCTTTCGTTTACTTACTGATCTTTTCAGATAACTCCCATTCCACGCAGTGTCTTGTGTAAAGCATCATTCTGCCAAGGAAAATGGATATAATATATTTTTCTGATATAAATAAATATGTCTGCTTCTGTCTGTATATGTGTGTGTGTGTGTGTGTGTGTGTGTGTGCAAGTGTATACCTCTCCTTTCTTCCCCCTAAAGTAAGTCTTTCCGCTCCCGGGATTGGAATGACTCCTTACCCTCTCCCTTAAAACCCACATCCTTTTGTCTTTCCCTCTCCTTCCCTCTTTCCTGACAAAGCAATAGTTGGTTGCGAAAGCTTGAAATTTTGTGTGCGTGTTTGTGTGTTTTTTTTTTTTAAATTGTGTCTATCTACCAGCGCTTTCCCGTTTGGTAAGTCAAGGAATATATATTTTTTGTCTTATTTATTTATCTCCCCCCCCCCCCCCCCACCCACACACACACAGAGCCATGGTAGTCTAAATATTAAAAGCATTATGAATTTGCCACAGTCTTATTCTACAGGGGATGATGCATGTCCTTAGTGACTTTGTTTGCAAGTAAATTTTACTGTTTATTTTTATGGGTCCATGTATTTCCCTTTGTAATTTGTAAATCCCTGACATACAGTTTTATACTCGTAAATACAGTTACCAGCTATTTCCTTACTAAAAAATTTGAACACAGTTCTGTGACAAGTACTGAACTGTAGGCGCTGAGTCTTGCCAAGATTCAAGGTTAATCCTTGAGTCTTGAACATCTACTGATGTTCTCAAATATTTAATTAGCTCTATTTTCAATAAGTAGACTGGTACTATTTTTGTTCATATACTTGTATCATCTCCAAAAAATACAAATAAAAAAACTGTGTGTTATGAAACTGCAAATGGAAGTTCATTTATGTGTGTCAGAAACAAAATTAAACCCTGTGGTACACAGAGTCCAACTGCTTTAAATTCTGAGTGTCTATCATTTAAATGACTGACATGGAACTGATACACATTGTTTTCTGCCATTCAGATGAGATAAAAATGTGCCTACTGTTCTGTAATATTTTAAATTTTGCGTTAGAACATCACAGTTATATTTTACAATACAGGTGAACTAAATTTTGTAAGTGTGACTCTTTTCTGGATTATTCACTGATACAGTACCTGAGTACACATTTCATCCAAATGTTTCGGAATTGGTAGTGTTGTGTTATAAAGTCACAGACAGTGGGAAAATGTCAACACAATATCAAGATTCCTGCATATTGGGCTACATGCAATACAACTGGTGTGCTGAAGGTGGTCCGGTAGCTGCATGCTAATGAAGTACCTCACCCCATCATCAATTCATACCTTTCTTGAAATATTCCTGCTTGAGGTGGAACCTTTTCATCCCCCACCGCCCTTCTCCCTCCTCCCTCCCCCCTTCTCCTCTCCTCTCTCTCAGTACCTCTTTAATTTATTAAAACTTTTATTATTATTTGTTATTGGCACTTTATACCTTTTTTGCAGTACAGATAATGATATCAACAGCCCTACATCCAAATAAATCAATTTTTCACAGTTGAGTCTAATAATAAAGAGCTGAAACATGAACTGGGTATACACAGTCATATGTCAGGTGGTCTTTATTCACTGTGTTCTAAATATGTCTCATGAGATTTTTCTGTAAATTACAAAGAATATCTTCAAAGTTATTTAAGTGAATCAATACTATAATAATAATAATAATAATAATAATAATAATAATATAATAAACATAATAATAATGGTATTGGTAGTATTAGTAAAGTAGTACCTTCTGAATCCGAACAGATTTCATGCACCTTTTCGTAGCTTTTGTTGGGCTCAAAATCTACTGATGTCAGCAAAAAAATCATTCCTTCAAAAATTTTGCTATCTTTGGGTGGAATTGGACCCAGGGTTTCATCAAGCTCAGTAGACTCTGAAAAAGAAGTCAGATTAGTTTTCCCAGATGAATAAAATACAAATGAAAGACAGTGCATATATTTTTGAGAAACAAACATACATATTGTTATTATAGACTAGGAAAAGATGTAATTTTAAATAGGAACATCTTTTCCTTAAATATATTTGGTACTGTTCCTGGAAGCAGACAAGAAACTAATAAACCAAATATCCATGATTATACAAAGTAGTCCATTCTCTCTTTTCAATATAATTTTATGGAATCTGCAATTGATAAATTATACCAAAATTATACAATGAGATATGTGGGTTTACACACTAGAAAACAGCAGAAATTTATGCAATACTGGAGATACAACTAACTCACGAAACAATCACAAATGTGAATATCACATACATTACAACATAAAGGAATGCAATGAAGAAGGAGAGGTACTATGTTATCAGACTCTGCCAATTGAAATTAGATTTCACAAAGGCTTATTTGGCAGGGATATGGTACTCAAAGATACTATTGTTGACAAGGTCACACACTTTTTTCCAAAGATTGCTTTGTACACTTTTCCTTGCAAAAGGTCATTCATACTATGCCCTAAGTGTTGGTTGGTTGATTTGGGGGAAGGGACTGAACAGCTAGATCGTCAGTCCCCCTATGTGATAGATCTGGGCTGACCTGAGTGGAGAATATTATGAACTGCAGATAAGACACATTGCACACAACATTCCCTTCATCAATATGTCCTCTGGTATTCCAGACAAACTGCCAATAGCTTTCTCTAATTCTATAACTGCTACAAATGTATGTTTGCCTTTCTTCAATCTATATTCTAACATAAATGTAAGACTAGTACTGCCTCACATATTCCTACATAACCCCAGAACCCAAACCGATCTTACACGAGGTCTGCATTCTTATGTAAATAATTTATGTCACTGTTTTGAAATGATTTATTGCACTGATGGCTCTGTAATATTCCAATCAGTCTGGAAGTGCCTTTTTGGAATTGGAATTATTACATTCTTCTTGAAGTCTGAGGTTATTTCCCCTGTCTCATATATCTTGCATACCTAGTGGAATAGTTTTGTCATGGTATGTTCTCCCTAAGATGTAAATAATTCTGTAGGGATGATGTATACTGTAAGTCATAGCTTTGTCTCTCAGTGTTCTGTCAAGGTCTTCTTGCAGCAAATAATCTGATAAATTGCACATATCTATCTACTGTAAAATCCTTCCAGCTTAGAGCTTTCCATGCTTTCGAGTATAGATTTAAGGGAAGTCTTTTTCAATGGGTTCTTGAGGCAGCTAAAGAGGCCAGAATAGTACAGAGGAGCAAGAAAAGGAAGAGAGAAGATGAGGAACACACAAACCAAGAATGTTATGCAACTGGAAGGTTTTAAGAACAACAGAGGTGAGTAACAGATGAAAATTTTCATCTTTATTTTTAGAAACTCTTACCTTGTATGATGTATTTTACCAACTCCACAAATTCTATGTAACAAGTTTTATCAGTGCTCCCGATCAGGTTCAGTTCCACACAGTTTATTTTCGTAAATTAATTTTATCCTCTTCACTTTGTTTTATCTTTAGAGTGTGTCTTTTCATAGCTGATTTATTTTAGCAGTGTGTCATATTATTATATAAAATTATTTAACTGGATAGATTAAAAAAACCTACTCACCAAGTGGTGGCAGAACACACACATAAAAAGATTGTTGCAATTGGCAAGATTTTGGAGCCTGTGGCTCCTTCTTCAGGCAGAAGTGTTGAGGGGGGAGGAAGAAAGATGAAGGAAAGGACACCATGTATGTATCTGCTACTGAACATTTCCTCAGTCAGAGCCCACTTGATTCCAAACCTATGACATCCTTCCTACTCAACTTAAATCAATTTTATACTTAACAACAACTACTTCATCTTTGAGGGGCAGGCATAGAAACAGATCAGGGGTATGGACATGGGAAGTAGGATGGCTCCTTCCTATGCCAACCTTTTCATGGGTCACTTGGAGGGGACTTACCTGGGCTCCATAAGTCTTCAGCCCCTGGTTTGGTTTAGATACACTGATGACATCTTTGCATGTGGACTCATGGTGAGGTTGATTTGTTAAAATTCCTGGAATTTTTGAATACATTCTCCCAATTAAACATTACATGATCTTATTCCTAGCCCTGTGCCACTTTCCTTGACATTGATCTCGTCCTCACTGAAGTCCAGCTACACACTTCTGTCCACACATTAAACCAACCAATAAACAACAGTACTTAGATTTTGACAGTCTTCCATCCTTTCCATGTCAAACATTCCTTCCCACACAGCCTTGGCACCCGAGGCAAATGTGTTTGTTCAAATGCAGACTCTTTACAGCAATACACCACCGTTCTCACCTCAGCCTACACTGCACATAATTACTCCACCAGCCTATTTAAAAAGTAGATTTCCCAGGTCATCAAATCCAATCTTAGTACTACTGATCCTGGTCTGGAGTGTGTTAATCAGCTACTTTGACAGGATCATGACTTCCTAAAATCATGCCTGAAATGAGATCAATTCTGTCTGAAATTTTGCCCAACACACCTAGAATAGCTTTCCATCGTCCTCCTAATCTCTGCAATATTCTTGTCAGATCCTATGCTCCTTCTGCACCCACCTCCCTATCCTATGGCTCCAACCCCTGTGACTGTCCCCGTTGGCAAGACTTGCCCTACGCATCCTCCTACCACCACCTATAATAACCCTGTGAATGGTAAAACATATACTATCAAAGGGAGAGCCATCTGCGAAACAACACGTCATATACCAGCTATTATGTAAACACTGTTCGGCCTTCTACGTCAGCATGACTACCACCATCAGCGTGACTACCACCAAATTATCAATTAGGTTGAATGGACATAGGCAGAGGGTGTACACTGGCAACTTGCAATATACTGTTGCAGAGCATGCTCTGTAACATGGCATTCATGGCCTCGGCACCTGTTTCACCACACACACTATCTGGACTCTCCCCCAGACACCAATTTCTAAGAACCCCGCAGGTGGGAACTAGCACTGCAACATGTCCTTGGTTCTCACCACCCACCTGGTCTTAATTTACATTAATTTCTTCCACCTCAGCATTTCTTCACTGTAACTACTGTTTGCCTAATTCCATTTTAGTTTTTCACTTCTTTCATTGTCTTTCCTGTCTATTTTTCACTGCTCATGTCTGTTACGTATATGCACTTAGCTTTTCACTCTTATTAACTCATGCATGATGTTTAAGCAGTAATCTTTGTATGCATATTACCCTGTTTTCCAGCTTTAAGCTCTCATGTTTTCAAATCTCGTCTGAGGCAGTCCCCAAAATCAGTCTTTTCCTCTTGACTCGTACAGTAAGTCTCCCCTGACCTGCGGTTCTGGGTGACTTTCCTGAAACCTACTCCTTTTCCTAGACCTCTCCAGTCCTTTCCCTTCACCCTTCTTCTTTCATCTTCAACACTTCTGCCTGAAAATGATTGCAATTGTTATTGCTGGAATGTACTATCTATGATTAATGCACTGACAGTCTGACTTGCGAAAGTATTTTTGCGCCAGCGCCCTTAGTTCACATGTAAATAGTGTGTTAGAACACGGTAGCGATTTATGTGAAGGATGTTAACATTGGTAACATTTCATGTAATTTACATCATTTCACAATTTGATACTTCTGTCTACATAACATGTTTGTGCAGTTCTGTATATACACTCTGTGCTTCATTTGTGTGTTTTTTTAACTTTCGCAGTACTACTTGAAAATTGTCCAAAGACCAAAATTGCAACTATGAAATAAATAATTTCTGCAGTCAACAGCGAATATTATGTCCTTTTACATAAAGTATAAACTAATGCAACTATTTTCTATATCATAGGCTGAACTGAGCAGATGGCTTTTACGAATACAAATTACAAAGCTTAAGGACAAAATGTTGTGGATTTTTACATTAGAACGTGGGAACTATTAAGGCAGGCTCTCTCAACAAGGTATCTATGTTCCAGTCTTGTAAGAATCTAAAATTCTAACTCTTCACACATGCTCTAAACCTTTTTTGCTGTATCAAGTGTATTATCAATGATCAATGACATTTTGTCTAGAAGAAATGGAATATTTTTATAAATCCCTTCTTTGTGTTAAGCATTTTGAATCCATTGACACTATGTTCTTTGGGAGTGTCTTTGTGCATTTCTGAGAATACGTAATGAAATTAATCATCAGACTTTTTCAGAAGCAAAGTCAGTGTTGTCACCACACAAGAAGCACGCAACAACTGGTGCTAGAGAATGATTTGATCACGTCACATTAGTGAGCATTTTTTCATGTGATTATTCTGAATGCTTACCAACCACACTGAAAACCATGTCCAAATCAATGTCCATGTTAGCTTTCATGTCCTATATGAGAGTGGCTTAAGCCTCTTGGGAAAAATCAAGGTGAACACAAGACAGTAACTGTTTTCTAGTATGCCTGTACACCTCGTCACACAAAAGCAAAACATTACACCTTCTCACACAGAGGCAAGACATTCTTAGGATTCTTTATGACTATCATTTTGATTTGCAAACACAGCTGTTTCTAGCAATGGAAGTGCTCAGCAAACAGTATTAGAGGATGTTCAGATGCAAACAACTTGGGGAGTAATAATCTCGGAGGATTTTGAGTTAATTTTCTGGGAAGACCAGAAATTTGGCTCAATTTTCTACAACTTTCAAAGACGCCCTTGTATCTCTTCATATGTCATTCACAAATGTTTGATGAGACAAGATGGCTACTGTATTATAAATGAATGCTGTGGTTGCACTATTATTTTACAGTGTGCTTATTTAGCTATTAATATCTACACGAAGCACTTGATAACCTACAAGTCTTCTCACATTTGACCTTGTGTAGGCCTTCATCCTTGCACATGTAAGAAATCATTTAAGTAAATCAGTATATCCACTATTTTTCACGTAACATCTAATCATATGAATACTTTCTTTCCATCAAAGCACATACCTTTTAAAATGTTAGTGGTAGCAAATAACGCCTTTCCTTTGCCTTTGGCAGAAACTTTCCCCTTCCCACGGGAGCTACTTGTGGCTACAGGCACAAGCTTGCATCCTTCACCTTCAGGTTCCACACCAACAACTGAAACTGCATCATCCGTTGTTGCACCCGACACCGATCCACGGTCACTAGGTGATGATGATCTGAAACAATTACAGAGAATCATCACAGCTGCATACACGAGACTAGAAAAAAAATCTTCAAGGACAGTTAATTACAAATAGAACAGGACTGTAACTATCTACAAAACTAGGGAAACGCCACCATTAACCTATAACTGATTGATGTATGGCCCATGGATATTTGCACTGATGAGCTAAAAAATTATGACCACTTGCTTAATAGTATATTGGCTAACTTTTGGAAAGGAATACTGCAGTGATAAAGCATAGAATAGATTCAACAAGTTCTTGGTAAGTTTCCAAAGGTATGTGGCTCTAGGTGTCTATAGGCAGGTCCAGAAATCTAAATCACATATGGGTAGTTTGTGGGTGTGGTGCTGGTGCATGGCAGCATCTCAGATTAGTTTCATCAGGTTGAGATCAGGAGAGTTAGTGGTCAAAATAAAATGTGAGTTGATTATCATGACCCTCAACCCATTTTAGCATGATTCTGAACTTGTGTCTAACCTCCTGGAAGACGTCACTGCCATAAGAGAAGACATTAAGCATGAAGGGATGTAGGAAGTCTGCAATATTATTATTAGTCCACAACTGTCACAGTGCCTTCAATCACTATTGCAGGTCCGATGAAAGCCCAGATGAATGTCAACCGCAGCATAATAGTGCCCCACTGACTTGTGTGCATGCGCGTGACATGTTTCCATAACCCCCCCACTACACACACACACACACACACACACACACACACACACACACACACACACACACACACACTTAAACAAACATGTGCACATGAGCCTGTGGCCACAACAATACTAGCTGTTTATGAATGATAGCGCAGTCTGACATGGGTGGGAGAGGGAGAAAATGTAGCAAACTTAGGGCCAAAGCAATCACAGAACTGTGGGGATGGGATGAGAGAGAAGAAAAGTAGGAAAAGTTTTGGAAAATATCACAACTGAAGACATGTTGAGGGAGGGGGGGGTTGCATTCTTGATATAATCAAATAGACATGATCTAAATAACTAAGGTAATTTTTGATTACTGTTTTTGATCTGATGAACAAATCATCTTCAGATGTCAAAATGAGTAAGAAGAGAATGTGACTATACAAAAGTTATAGGAGTGTAACATCAAAAAGCATACAGCCAATGATGCCAAGTAAAACAACATGAAATCAATTACACAAGGGCAATTAAATGTGGGTGTGCTGTCACATACCTTGCCACAAAAGTTTCCTCACAGTTGTAAATTTTATGTAGCTGAATGATACATCATACTATTTGACACACTTTTTGATAAACCGCATTTTGGAGCATTATTTATGACCTTGATACCATGTTTTGTTTAGTCTTAGTATCACGGGCTGTGCATTTTTAATGCACACTCCTTGCGCTTTTTGTATTATCACTTATTTTTCCAGTTTCAGATGAAGATTTACTATTCAAATCAAAACTGGGAAACAAAAAATAAATATGGTGATCTGAAAAGCGTTTTGTCTCAGTATATTGGAGGATATGGTGGATGGGTGGTTCCCACACAAGTAGTTTACAGGATATGGTTGCTGAAAGGTTGGAGGGTGGGGGGAGGAGGAGGGGGAGGGGGGCAGGATCCAAATGGCAGAGAATCAGCTGTTGAGATAACTGGTATTATGATACAGAGCATGTTCTGCAACTAAGTGAATGATTTTACATTAAGCTACAGTTTGGCAGTAGCCATTCATGTGAATAGAGACATGTGGTTAGTTGTTATTCCCACATGACAATAACTGAAGTATGGCTGGTATATATGTGACACCACCATTTCCAGGAGAGGAAATGGTTATGACTGCACTGCTTCTAGCAAGTGGTAATTGGGCCTATAGGACAGTTACTACATCACTGTTGACCACAGGCAAATGATTCATTGGTTATAAGCATGTAAATGCAAGTTCCAATCTTGCCCTATGGTAGCCACTTCATCACTGCACGTGATGGTCACAATGAAATATTTTACCTGCTCACCACTGAGATGTAACTGTACACCTGTGAATTAATTTCTTGATGCTAACAATAACAATAATAGTCATCATCACGTCTTTTGCACATCTGCATAGATAGCTCTGTGTGTTAAAGCACTGCTTCCAGGACGGGGAGGTATGCCGAGCCCAGATTGAATCTGCCTGGGATATTAATGTTGAGGGGCAGTTTTCCGGCCAGCCTAGATGTGATTTTTAGGCAGTTTCCCACAACCCACTAAGTGAATACTGAGCTGGTACCCAAGTCCTGTCTCAGTTACATGATACACAAACACTACAAAAACTTTCATTCATTTCCATATGTGTAACTACAGGCAGACAGTTGGGGTACACATTTTCCATCCCTGGGGAGTAAAGAGATGGTAACAGGAAGGGCATCCCGCCACCCACTAAACTAACCGTACCAAATATATTAATAATCACACCGAAATGCACTGATGTGGGACAAAGGCATAAAGAAAAGAAGAAGAAGACCATCACATGCATTTGCACAGTACATGGCGTGTCCACATCATGTATTAGCCAAATTATATACAGACACTTGATGCAAATTGAAGTACGAGTGAAAGAACAGAAAGTCAGTGTAAAGAAAAATTCTGTTAAGAACAACCCATTGCAGACTGACCACACTAGAACAAAGAACAGAAGAAATTGAACACATTTAAGGCCTCCATTGGTCACAAAAATATGTTTGATCCTTTTCTATGAATGGTGCTTATTAAAATTCTGCAGATTTACAAGATAAAAAGTTTAATCATCAACACACACTCATTCATGATAAGCACAGGAAGTTACATCTACACCTGAAAGGCACTAACAAAATAACAACAGAGCAAATAAGGATTGAGAGAGGTATATTTCAAAGGTAACAACTAAAAGCCCCTTATGGTTCTGTTTCGAATTTATCCACTTTCATGCACACATGTTAAATCAACTGACATATATGGATGGCATGCTACATGCCTAAACCAAAACACAGATGACTCCCCCTCACAAAAGCAATAGGTGTTTTCTACAAATGTCAGTAAAGTTCCACCCTCCTGACTTTTTAAAGAATCAACCTCCCACATGTACAACAGCTTCAAGAGTCTGATTACTTTTCAAGTGAATGAATGGTTAAATATCTGACATTACGCAAGTATGCGAGAAAAAGTTTACAAAGGTTTGAAATCACGTATAAACTTTGTTGGAATACATTAAGTGCTCTCTTTCTCACATACTGGATGAAAATAGTCTGAGTAATTTGTGCACCGAATCTTATGCTGCCTCAAGACACAAAGACAGTTTCTAACTTTGATACTGTGTTAAATGTTTAGCATAAGATTATACAGTATATCTCCACTTTTACATTCCCAGAATTACTGTTTTCCCACAATTTACAACATTTTTTACTGCTCCCATCAAATTTCCTACATCCACAATGTTAATTTGCACCCGATTTTGTGTCAACATATTTATAATTTTCCCATGATTTACACTTTATGAAAATATGTTTGTGGAGAAAAAACTGACATAAAATGAGGTGATACGATGTTGGCCGTCAAGTAGTATTTGGACAATAATACTGGTTAAGTTCCTTGACACCATGGTTTTCTGCAGTCTAGTCAGCAGATTTGAATTGATAAATGTGTAAAGTTGGAACAATTTGTGCTGCATCTCCCACTGCTGCCAAGGTTGGTGGCTGATGGGAGTAACTGGTTCAAACATAGGTTTGTATTTGCAGAAGAAGACCATATCACACACTACATCTGGATGGAAAACTCTGGCACCCACAGCTAATCTGAAAAACGCTTCATGAAGTCACCAAAATAATCCATTAGGAAGTTAGAACAGCAGTATCAATTAATGGGAGTTTTTCCTCTATACTGCAGATAAAATACAAGAAAATCAGAGAAACTGGAATGAACACCCCAAAAGAATAAGTGAAGAAAGATTACCTCTCCAGACAAGAGAATTTAAGCCAGTTGGGAGATGAAGTTAGGAGATGGGTACTGTAACACGCAAAACTTAGAAGAGTCCTAGTGCTTGAAGTGAAGAAAATGAAGATGGTGGTGGTGGTGGTGGTGCTGCTACTGATGATGATATGATAACTACAGATATGATCCTCTTTAGTGTTGTAGAAACTGAAAAATATATTAACTTGCTATTTTTACATTTCGCATTGTACCAGTACTGGCTGGCTAGAAGACTTTACTGTCGCAAATACTTCCCCCAGAATGGAATTTGTGTACCCTGCCTGTCCAATTTTAGGGTTATCTCATCTCATGTGCAATTGTGAAAACACTGTGTAAAATTTCCAAGTCTTCAAATCATGTAACTGGGGCACGACTTAGGTACCAGCCCAGAAGTCACAAAGATGGCTATGGAAAACTGCCTAAAAACCACACCCAGGCCCCATTTTCAATCTGCCATGCGAATACAATCTAGAGATAGCATGCCTCCCCTTGTACCCGGAAGTGAATGCTTTAACGTGGTCAGCTATCCAAGTTGGTTTCTAGAACTGCAGCATAACAGCCAAAAAAACTATTCATGCTAATCAATTTATACAACAATGATTTATAAATCTGAACAAGTCACCTTCCTCATACACTTCAAAGTACTGAACACCCACAATTTGCAAATCATCTGCAAGAAGAAGCTGGCCAAAAGCAGGGATCTGATGGATGAGGTAAAAGCCATCTGGAAATAGAAGTCTGTGTGCATTATTGTTGTGGTAATATTGGGACACCAGTGTTAGCCCACAACTGACTGTGAAGAGCCTACAGGACCTAAAATTGCATCCTTCGCCCTGTTGGCAATTGCAGAATGGTTTGTTGGGTTCTTGAAAACATAGTTAACTTGGGAACAATTTGATGTTTTAACTATCGTTATTATATCAATATTATGCATAAATGGGTGAACAAAAATGTTCTGATAATAGTAATATTAGTGGTGGTGGTGGTGGTGGTGGTGGTGGTGGTGGTAGTAGTAGTAGTAGTAGTAGTAGTAGTAGTAGTAGTAGTAGAGATATTATGGTATAAAGTTCATACCGTTTTCTCTTTCAGGATGGAAACCTATACAGTAGCTGAATAGGTGTTTAAGTAAATTCTTTTGCCACTTAATACAATTTGCCTCGCACATTCCATAAATAGAAAACTACTCACCGAGATACCTTATTGGGACATGCATTCCCACTTGGCCCTGGGGTACGCGGTGTCGCAGGTCCCGAAGCAGCATGAGTTGGTGTGCGAAGGCGCTTTCCTGCCACTACATTGTCTGGTCACATGTGAACAGAGACAAACAGATCTTAATAACATTTGGTATGGCAACTGGTGCCATAGTAAAGCATGTAGTGCACATGGAGGTGGGAGTTGGAGATAGTCACTTTAACAAACGGAAGAATTTCTATTACTGTAGAAAGTAGTATTGATCAGTTTATTTTACTATTCTTCAAAAAAATGTGGTGCGACCCAACAATCAGTATCGCCTTGGCACCACCTGCCACCTCCCTTCCAGCGAATAACACCAGTTCTATCTATGTCCTGAGTTTGGCCCAGCCTGCACCTGCTTGCAACTGCAAGGCCGACGGTCGTATCACCTGCCCCACCCCCTGGGACTGTCTCAGCAGTGCAAGTGAACCCCGTGGCATTCAAAGCACCAACTCTCTGGACAGATGGTCCATCACTTTGGTTTAAACACACTGAAAACCATTCTGTCAACGCCAGGATAATGCAAGTCTCCACCAAATATCCACATGTGATGGTAACAAAGACAGCTGCTAGCCAGTGACATAATCACAAACTCAACTGTCTCCAGTTAGTAGGAGTTGCAAAAAGATGACCTCATTCGGTGGTTTCCCATCTCTAACAATCAACATTTAAGACAATTGTTGCATAGGGAGAAAATTGGCGAAGGAAGTTACCAAGTTACTGCAATACCTCTGTAAGTTAGCCGAACTGGACGTTCTGGACCCACTCCTACAATCCATACAGATATCTCACTTGTCAGAGATATATTGCAACCTGCTCTCACTAACACAAGAGGCAAATTTGAGCATCACAGACACAGTAACTGAGGCAAGCGCTCTGCATAGAATGCCCACCAGAGACAGAATGGACAACATTGCCTTGCGTCTTGATGAGTCAGGCCACAGCCCTCTGCGTATATAAACGAAGAGACTACATGTCCTCACGTGGATGGTGTAGCGTGCGCTCCTCATCCTCATCGGACTGGAACCAGAGTTTTATCACTGTCATTTCAATTTTCGATCTACTGATTGCCTACAACCAGACTCACGTTGCAACAAAGGACATCCATAAAACTGCAATAATTGTGCTCTTTGGATTGTTTAGATTCCCATAAATATTATATGGCTTGCAGAATGCAGCACAGAATTTTCATGGCTTTACTGATGAAGATTTGGGGGGCTTGGATTTTTGTTTTGCACACATCACTGACATGTTGTTATCATCATCATGTTGTTGTTGTTGTTGTCTTCAGTCCTGAGACTGGTTTGATGCAGCTCTCCATGCTACTCTATCCTGTGCAAGCTTCTTCATCTCCCAGTAACTACTGCAACCTACATCCTTCTGAATCTGCTTAGTGTATTCATCTCTTGGTCTCCCTCTACGATTTTTACCCCCCACGCTGTTCTCCAATGCTAAATTTCTGATCCCTTGATGCCCCAGAACTTGTCCTACCAACCGATCCCTTTTTCTGGTCAAGTTGTGCCACAAACTCCTCTTCTCCCCAATTCTATTCAATACCTCCTCATTACTTATGTGATCTACCCATCTAATCTTCAGCATTCTTCTGTAGCACCACATTTCGAAAGCTTCTATTCTCTTCTTGTCCACACTATTTATCATCCATGTTTCACTTCCATACATGGCTACACTCCATACAAATACTTTCAGAAACTACTTCCTGACACTTAAATCTATACTCAATGTTAACAAATATCTCTTCTTCAGAAACAGTTTCCTTGCCATTGCCAGTCTACATTTTATATCGTCTCTACTTCGACCATCATCAGTTATTTTGCTCCCCAAATAGCAAAACTCCTTTACTACTTTAAGTGTCTCATTTCCTAATCTAATTCCCTCAGCATCACCTGACTTAATTCGACTACATTCCATTATCCTCGTTTTGCTTTTGTTGATGTTCAGCTTATATCCTCCTTTCAAAACACTATCCATTCCGTTCAACTGCTCTTCCAAGTCCTTTGCTGTCTCTGACAAACTCACAATGTCATCAGCAAACCTCAAAGTTTTTACTTCTTCTCCATGGATTTTAACACCTACTCCGAATTTTTCTTTTGTTTTGTTCACTGCTTACTCAATATACAGATTGAACAACATCGGGGAGAGGCTACAACCCTGTCTCACTTCCTTCCCAACCACTGCTTCCCTTTCATGCCCCTCAACTCTTACAACTGCCGTTTGGTTTCCCCCATGAACCATGGACCTTGCTGTTGGTGGGGAGGCTTGCGTGCCTCAGCAATACAGATTTCCGTACCGTAGGTGCAACCACAACTGAGGGGTATCTGTTGAGAGGCCAGACAAACATGTGGTTCCTGAAGAGGGGCAGCAGCCTTTTCAGTAGTTGCAGGGGCAACAGTCTGGATGATTGACTGATCTGGCCTTGTGACATTTACCAAAACGGCCTTGCTGTGCTGGTACTGCGAACGGCTGAAAGCAAGGGGAAACTACAGCCGTAATTTTTCCCGAGGACATGCAGCTTTACTGTATGATTAAATGATGATGGCGTCCTCTTGGGTTAAATATTCCGAAGGTAAAATAGTCCCCCATTCAGATCTCCGGGTGTGATTCTCACACGTTTACCTGGACTTGGTAGGCCCATTCCCAGTTACATGTAATTATCTATACTGTCTCGCAGCGATTGACAAGTACATCAGGTGGCCAGAGGTACTCCCACTCGACACGCAAACCCCTGAGAATGTGGCTCACACCTTCACCAGCAGTTGGATTCAGGTTTTGGGTGTCCCCCAGCAAGTGATTTCTAACCAGGATAGGCAGTGGGAGGCAGATGTCTGTTGCGCAATGGCCCAATCTTAAAGGACACACCTGAAAAGGACTTCACTATACCACACAGCTGCTAACGGCATTGTGGAGTACCTATGCTGTTCCTGGAAGACAACTATAATGAACCACAAACGGATTCATGGACTGATGCTCTACCGGTAGAGCTGCTGGGATTGTGCATTGCACTTAAAGAAGACGTGCACGCCTCCCCAGTGGAGGTAGTGTATGGTGAACTTCTGAGTCTATCAAGAGAGTTGTCCAAATAACCACCTGGCCCCCTGCATTCTATTCAAGATTTCCTCATGGAACTCCAGAAGCAAATAGAGGCCATGTGACCAAATGGAACAACATGGCACAGAAAACAGCCTACCTTCACTTTCAAACAGCTGGTAACAACAGATATGTTTTCCACCAACGTGGCCCACTGCGCAGGGCACTGGAAGGGTCCTATCAAGGTCCATACCCTCTTATAGGATTGAAATGATACAGCTCTCACTCTCCAGATTAAAGGAGTGGACACAGTACTGTCCATTGAACAGTGCGAGTCAGCCTATCAAAGTGCAGTGGAGAGCACCAAAATGCAGGCCACCACTGGACGCAAATGTCACCACACTGCAGACGCTAACACTGCAATATCTCCTGAACAATGCTGTCTGTCTGGATGCTGGCAAGCTACCACCCATCCCGATGCAGTAGTCACCTTGAAACACCAGCCGGTCCAGCATCATCCAACAGAAACGCATTGCGGAAGGAAAGTGCAGTTCCGTTTCGATCCAGCTGACATTCATACTTCAAGTCAGTATTTTTTTTCTTTTCATTGTAGGGGTGTGGTGAGGTGACTTCAGCCTACAGGCCAATTCACAGCTATCTGTTGACAACATTGCGAACAACCTACATAGGGAAGATTGCCCTCTCCAGCAGTCAGTATACCTCCATCTGTCAAGGCATGAGAATCGGTGTGCGAGCTGTTACCTGATGAGTGTTACATAGCGATAACAAGTGGAACTATAATAGTACTAGACTTTAAGGTTAATTATTCTTTTTGAGTGCTTAATCTCCTCATTATGCTCCATCTCCTACATCCACACCATGCAATTTACATCAGATTGTCAAGCCTCCCTTTTGACTCTGTCGGCTGACTGAACTCCTTGAAGCACAAACCCCTGTCGCTCAATCCCAGGCAAAACTCATTCACACCATAAACAAATGATCGTTGGTAAGCCTCTGTATTAGATCTAATTTTTTGAATTTTCTCTTCATGGTCATTTCATCAGATGTATGTGGGAGGAAATAATATGCTGTCCATCTGTTCCCAGGAAGTGCTCAGTCAGTGATGCATAACATCTCTCTTGTAATGTCTGCCACTGGAGTTTTTCGAGCATCTCTGTTACATTCTCATGCTGACTAAACTAACCTGTGATGAAACATGACACTCTTCGTCAGATCTTCTCAATCTCCTCCATCAGTCCTACCTGTTATGTGACCAATACTTATGAAGAGTTCCCACAAAGTGGTTGAAAAAGCACCTTGTAAGCCACTTCATTTGTGAATGAGTTAAATTTCCTTAAGATTATTCTGGTGAACCTCAGCCATGCATATACTTTTCCTACTATTTGTTTTATGTGCTCATTCCACTTCAGGATGCTCTTGATAGTTACTTCTAGATATTTTATGGTGGATATTGTTTCCAGTAAGTTGTCATCAGTTGTTATTGTGCACTAGTGGACTTCTTTTCCTGTGCATGTGGAATACGTTACATTTATTTACATTCAGGATCAACTGCCAGAGCCTGCACTATTCACTGATCCTCTGCAGATCATTCTGCATATTGAAATTGTCTTCTAGCTTTGCTACTTTCTTATAAATAACAGCATCATCTGCAAAAAGCCTTAAAGAACTCCTGACGCTTTCTAATCGAACATTTATGTACATTGTTAACAGCAATGGACCTATCACTTCTCTGGGATATTATTTTTACATCTGTTGATTTTGTTCCATTACAAGCAACTTGTCGAGTTCTATCTGTATCAAATGCTGCAGCAAATCCAGCCTGAAACTCATTACACTCATATAATTTTCACTGAAAAGTGCAGGACAGTGTCAAATGTCTTCCTGAAGTCAAGGAACATGGCATCAGCTTGAGTGTTATTGTCTACACTGCTATGGATCTAATGGAGGAACAGAGCAAACTGAGTTTTGAAAGATCTTTGCTTGTGAAACACATGCTGATTTTTATAATGGAAATTTTCATTCTCCAAAAACTTCACAATTCTAGGGCAAAAAATATGTTCCATAATTCTACAACAGAGTGATACCAATGATATAGGCCTATAATTCCGTATGTGCATCTTTTGCACAACATTTCTTCAAAACGGGAATGACTGGTGCTTTTTCCAGTCACTGGGTACCATTTGTTGCACCAGCCACCTACAATAAACTGGTGCTGGAAGGGGAGCAAGTTCTTTCTCATAACCTTTTGTAAAATCTTACAGACATCTCATCTGGTCCTGATGCCATTCCACTATTAAGTGATTATAGTTGTTTTTCCATTATCTCCCCTTTTGACAGTCTTACAATGATTGAAAGGAGGGACTGTGTTACAATCTTCTGCTGTGAAACAATTTTGGATAAATGATTTTAATATTTTGGCCTTCTCTCTGTTATTCTCCATTTTGGTGTCAGTACGGTCACTGAATGAATGAACAGATGAATTTGAACCGCTTACTGATTTTATGCAAGACCAAAATCTGATGATTTTTACTAAGATTGGTCAACAAAATTTTAGTTTCAGTCACTGAATGCTTCTCTCACTGTTCTCCTTATGCTCATTTTCACTTTGTTTAGCTTTCGTTTTGTCAGTTAGGTTTTGACTCCTCTTTAGCCTGTGATGAAACTCTGTTTGTTTACACAGCAATTTTCTAACATGGCTATTAAACCATGGTGGGTCTTTCCCATTTCTTAACATCTTGTGCAGAACACACTTGTCTAAGGTGCATTGAACAATGCTTTTTAATTTTTTCCATTTGGGCTCTACATTTTTATCCTCAGTAGTGAATATTAGATGCTGACTACTTAGATACTCTGCAATATGTATGCTGACACTCCTGTCGCATTTCCAAATTTCTTAACATTCCTTCTAAAACCTGTAATAATATTTGCTATCACAGCCTTATTATCACTGATACCTTCTTCTGTGTTAACTGATTCATTAAGATTGAGTCTGTTTATTGCTAGGATGTCTAAGACATTATTTCAAGAGGTGGTTCCCTGATTATCTGCTTGAAGTAATTTTCAGACAAGATATTCAGAATAGTGTCACACAAATCTTTGTCTCTGGTACCAATTTCAATATCATGACTCTCGCAATCCATGCATGGCAAGTTAAAGTCACCCCCTATCACAACAGCATCATCAGGAAATTTATTAACAATATTCTGGAAGTTCACTCTGAAGCGCTCTACCACTACAGCTCCTGAATCAGGAGATCTATAAAAGCATCCGAGTACCATTTTCGACCAGTCTTTGATGCTTATCTTCACCCAGATTAATTCACACAAGGAATCCGGAAAATCTGGTTAGATATTATCTAATTCCTTGCTGCAATAAATACACCATCAGCATTGGTCACTGACCTATCCTCATGATAAATATTCCAATCTGAACTTAGGATTTCATTGCTATTAACTTCCAGTTTCAAACAACTTTCTGTTTCTACTACTATTTGGGAATTATTATTTTCAACAAGCCATACTAATTCTTTAACCTTTCCTTGGATGTTCCTGCATATTAGTAATATAATGTTAGTTCAATCTAAATCTGATCTGCAACGATGAGCATTCCCTGGGAACACTGTGGCTGATGGGACTTTGATTTTTGCAGGCAACTCATCTCTGATCCCAAGGAGAGGGAGGATGTTCTGTCTTCAAAACCCACATGTGCATGCCACATGTACTCTGCTACCCTAATAGCTGTGATCTGTGTGTAGTGCACATATTAAGGGG
Organism: Schistocerca gregaria; assembly: GCF_023897955.1. NCBI lineage: Eukaryota > Metazoa > Arthropoda > Insecta > Orthoptera > Acrididae > Schistocerca > Schistocerca gregaria. Next base: position 459,086,067 of record NC_064923.1, read on the forward strand.
AAGCCTACAATTTTACATTTGATAGAAGACATTGTCTGCTCCAAACCAGAGGACTGTGATCGACCCTAGGTACGAGTCTACAAATAGTTAAGTTAACCAACACACTGTGATGCTAGTTACCTCCACCAAATCAGACATCCACCAAGAGAAACCAGGGATTATGTCAGAACCTAAGTGGCAGCATCACTCATGCTGACAGGTGCCACCATTTGCATACAGGTGCATTCGATGTGCTCAAGACTAGGCAGGAAAAGAGGCTGCTGGCCCAGAAGGAGAGGCATCCCATGCTGGCTCGGAAGTATTACCAGTACTGGGTAGCACCCAGATCTGTTGGGGAAGCAGTAGAAGCCAGCTGGGCAGCCCTTTCCCTCTTTTGCCTTGTGACACAAGAACCCATTACTGGCTACCAATTACTCTCGAACGAGGACAGACTGGTCAGACATTGAGTATCGGAAGATGCAGTGACAACCATGTCACCCAGGGATTCCAACAACACTACACGTCTCGACACTGGTGTCCCAATGCAGCTGCAGCTTTGAGCAGTAGCCTGAAGACTATCAACTGTGGCCAATGCAGCTTCCAACTGTTTATGGACAGCAGTCAATTTTCCTTGTGTCTGCTTACAGCAAGCACAGCCTCTAGCCATTCATACTGTGTAAAGAACCTGAATAAGGTCTCAAAAATAGGAGCCAAGTGATCAAGGGTAACTTAGAAAGTACTAACAGATCCCTGCAAAAGAGAAAATTACCTGCCTATGATGTTACTGAGGTTGGAATGTACGCAAAATACATAGAGGAGAATAAACAAACAGTAAAATCTGGTCTGCAGAGTTCTCCCTATAGCCTGAGACAGCAAGCTCTTAAAAAAGAAAAATATTTCTCTACTGAAAATCAACAAGTACTCACACCTGACTCCCCTCCCCCACACAGCTTTACTTCTGTCAGTATCTCATCTCCTACCTTCTAAACTACTGTGAAGTATTGCTACTGAAGGATGTAATGCTGTAAGGGTAGGTCGTGAGTCGTGCTTGGATAGCTCAGTCTATCAAGCACTGTCCATTGAGCACTTGCCCTTGAAAAGTAAAGATCCCAGGCTTTAGTCCTAGTCTGGCATATCGTTTGAACTATGTTAATCCCATTAAATTTACTCAGTTACAGAAAAATAGCTTTGTAATCATACATTTAAGAGTTTTATAAAAACAAAATAAAGTTATCTTCTGAAATGTGTCACTAATTCATCAATATTTCATTATAGTGTGAAAACAGCAATCTGGAATGAAGTTGGCTTCAGCATAACTGCAGACAGTTGATAATGTCTGTGTTTACTGCTGGGATGGAAAGTTGCTTTTCTACGATTCCCCCACTCAAAACCTTGTTGGTTTCATCAATGAAAACTCATTCTGCCACATTGATACTGACATCTTCAAATTCTTAACTTGAACTCAAAGTAATATTTTGTATTCACTGATGTCATAGTCCTTGATACTTTTGCCCAACAAACCATACCAATGTTTTGGAAATATCCATAATGCTATGCAGTAATTAATTGGTCTACTTTCTTAGAATGGGACTATAAATGCAAGTATGAAATATGAAACTTTAGTTTCACAAACATGTAAATCAACATGTCATCTACCATGTCTGCTTCTATCGGCAATAACAACACACAATAAATGATATTACGCAAACATCACTGTTGTCATATTTTATTCAATATGATTTTTACTTTTGTGAATGTAGTGATAGCCCGATCTCCAGAATAGCGTGAGGTCTTGGTTAGACTGAAAGGCAATAATTTGATTGAGTGTTGACAAAGCTAATGAACACAATTCCAAAAGAGGCAGTACTGTGTCATATAGCAGTAACGTTCTAGGAATGTTTAAACTCAAGGCAGGAAAATGCAGACAACTGTGGCTGAAGTTTAGAACAATAGTTGACCAAGCACTGTAAATATAGGTACCAAATAGAACAGTTGGTGATGGGTGGCATCCTCCATGATATACAGTTTCTGTAAATAACTACCTAAAGGAGCAGCAAGTAGTGCACAACAGATTAAAAGAAAGCGTAAGAGTATCAATAGATGATAAATGAAATATTAAACACTATCAAAAGGCAACAGGTGAAGCTTTTAAAGACTTCTGCATCTGAATATGATTGAAAATGTCTCACAAAATGCGAAACAATCTGGTAATGTATAAATGTTGTCAGCAGCATGTAAGTTAACACCCAGGTGCCCTTGGAACTGCAAAAGTGATGAACCCTGTTTTCAAATTCTTTTACAAAGGTAGATACAGGAGTATTGTTAAAGCTTAATTCTCACACCACTGCAAAGCTGAGTGACATAACATTTAGTGTCAGTGATATTGAGAAACAGCTGAAATCACTGAATTTAAACAAAGCTCCAGGGCCAAATAAAAATTCCTGTCAGATTCTATGCATAATTTGTGGTTTAATTAGCTGCTCTTTGATCCATAAGATACTATAGATACCCTGAACAAAAAAAAAACTGCTCCAAGTGCTTTGATGAAAACACAGCTCACACCCATCTGTAAGAAGGGTAGCGGAAGTGATTCACAAAGTTATCAGCCAACATCTTTGACATTTATTTGATGTCAAATCTTGGAATATATTCTGAGCTCACGCATAATGAGGTAGAACAAACAGAATGAGGTCCTGCATGCCAACCAGTATGGCTCCTGTAAACTTATCAAAAGAAATTTGTGACTAGATTGAGGATTTTTTGGCAGGGACAGCACAGCATGCTATCTTGGTTGAAGACCCACATAATCTATAGAAGTAACTTCAGACATGCCGCAGGGAAGTGTGTTGTGACCCTTGCTGCTCCTGTTGTACATTAATGATCTTGCAGACAATATAAAAAGTAAGCTCAGACTGTGCAGTTATCTATAATGATGCACCGTCTGAAAAAGCTGCACACACATTCAATCACACCTTGCTAAGATTTCAAACGGATGCAGAGACTGACAACTGGCTTTAAACCTTCAGAAATGTAAAATTATGCATTTCACAAAATGCAAAAAACATGCTGCCCTATGATTGCATTATCAATGGGTCACAAGTGAAATTAACCGACTCATAAAAAACCCTGGCAGCCTGAATTTGTAGGGAGATGAAATGGAATGATAAGATTTGCTGAATTGTAGGTAAAGCAAGCGACAGGCTTTGGTTTACTGGTGGGATACAGGGAAAAATTGAATCAGTCTACAAATTGCTTATAAAACACTCGAGCAAACCATTCTGGACTACTGTTCATCCATATGGAATATACAGAAGGTCAGCACACATTGTCTTGAACTTGTATGATGCAGAGAGGTGTGTCACTGGCAAATTTTGGAAGATAAGACACCAACTAACGTTTTGAATGTTTCTTACAAAGTTTCAGTAATGAGCATTCAGTGAGGAATTTAGTAATGTGCTAAAATTCCCTATATGTTGCTGGTTGCTGCTGTAGTGCCTCTATGGACAAGTATATACTAATTTCAGTGCACATGCTGTTGTAGTTGTGGTCTTCAGTCCTGAGACTGGTTTGATGCAGCTCTCCATGCTACTCTATCCTGTGCAAGCTTCTTCATCTCCCAGTAGATACTGTAACCTACATCCTTCTGAATCTCCTTGGTGTATTCATCTCTTGGTCTCCCTCTACGATTTTTATCCTCCACGCTGCCCTCCAATGCTAAATTTCTGATCCCTTGATGCCTCAGTACATATCCTACCAACTGATCCCTTCTTCTAGTCAAGTTGTGCCACAGACTTCTCTTCTCCCCAATCCTATTCAATACCTCCTCATTAGTTACGTGATCTACCCACCTAATCTTCAACTTTCTTCTGTAGCACCACATTTCGAAAGCTTCTATTCTCTTCTTGTCCAAACTATTTACTGTCCATGTTTCACTTAAATACATGGCTACACTCCATACAAATACTTTCATAAACGACTTCCTGACACTTAAATCCATACTCGATGTTGACAAATTTCTCTTCTTCAGAAACGCTTTCCTTGCCATTGCCAGTCTACATTTTATATCCTCTCTATTTCAACCATCATCAGTTATTTTGTTCCCCAAATAGCAAAACTCCTTTACTACTTTAAATGTCTCATTTCCTAATCTAATTCCCTCAGCATCACCCGACTTAATTCGACTACATTCTATTATCATTGTTTTGCTTTTGTTGATGTTCATTTTATATCCTCCTTTCAAGACACTATCCATTCCATTCAACTGCTCTTCCAAGTCCTTTGCTGTCTCTGACAGAATTACAATGTCATCGGCGAACCTCAAAGTTTTTATTTCTTCTCCATGGATTTTAATACCTACTCCAAATTTTTCTTTTGTTTCCTTTACTGCTTGCTCAATATACAGATTGAATAACATCGGGGACAGGCTACAACCCTGCCTCACTCCTTTCCCAACCACTGCTTCCCTTTCATGTCCCTCGACTCTTATAACTGCCATCTGGTTTCTGTACAAATTGTAAATAGCCTTTCACTCCCTGTATTTTACCCTTGCCACCTTTAGAATTTGAAAGAGAGTATGCCAGTCAACATTGTCAAAAGCTTTCTACAAATGCTAGAAACGTAGGTTTGCCTTTCCTTAATCTTTCTTCTAAGATAAGTCGTAGGGTCAGTATTGCCTCACGTGTTCCAACATTTCTACAGAATTCGAACTGATCTTCCCCGAGGTCGACTTCTACCAGTTTTTCCATTCGTCTGTAAATAATTCGTGTTAGTATTTTGCAGCTGTGACTTATTAAACTGATAGTTCGGTAATTTTCACATCTGTCAGCACCTGCTTTCTTTGGAATTGGAATTATTATATTCTTCTTGAAGTCTGAGGGTATTTCGCCAGTCTCGTACATCTTGCTCACCAGATGGTAGAGTTTTGTCATGACTGGCTCTCCCAAGGCTATCAGTAGTTCTAAGGGAATGTTGTCTACTATTGGGGCCTTGTTTCGACTCGGGTCTTTCAGTGCTCTGTCAAACTCTTCACGCAGTATCTTATCTCCCATTTCGTCTTCATCTACATCCTCTTCCATTTCCATAATATTGTCCTCAACTACATCGCCCTTGTATAGAATTTCTATATACTCCTTCCACCTTTATGCTTTCCCTTCTTTGCTTAGAACTGGGTTTCTGTCTGAGCTCTTTATATTCATACCAGTGTCTCTCTTTTCTCCAAAAGTCTGTTTAATTTTCCTGTAGGCAGTATCTGTCTTACCCCTAGTGAGATAAGCCTCTACATCCTTACATTTGTCCTCTAGCCATCCCTGCTTAGCCATTTTGCACTTCCTGTCGATCTCATTTTTGAGACGTCTGTATTCCTGTTTGCTTGCTTCATTTACTGCATTTTTATATTTTCTCCTCTCATCAATTAAATTCAATATTTCTTCTGTTACCCAAGGATTTCTATTAGCCCTCGTCTTTTTACCTACTTGATCCTCTGCTGCCTTCACTACTTCACCCCTCAGAGCTACCCATTCGTCTTCTACTGTATTTCTTTCCCCCATTCATGTCAACTGTTCCCTTATGCTGTCCCTGAAACTCTGTACAACCTGTGGTTTAGTCAGTTTATCCAGATCCCATCTCCTTAAATTCCCACCTTTTTGCAATTTCTTCAGTTTTAATCTACAGTTCATAACCAATAGTGCACATAAAGGCATTAAAACCATCATCCTGCACTCCACATGCGAATGTTTCAGGGAAAGTACCATACTTACCCAGTTATAAGGCGAGGCTTTTTTCCCAATCTATCATTCGGAATACATAGGGTGGTCATCTTATAGTCACAGATTAAACTGCTGCTGCTGAGATTAACATTTTTACATTGTTTCATTGAGTATGCAGGAGTCGCCTTACATTTAGACATGAAACATTGGCTACTGAGGTCTCGTGCAAATTTATTTTGAAGATTTCAGAAAGGCAGGCTGGGCAAGTGATAGTCACCTTCGATTGGCTCAAGATTTTGTGACATGCCGATGTGTTCGGAACAATTTTTTTACATTGCTTGAACAGACATGTGACATTTGACTCGTGCAGCACTAGTGCAAGGAGTAAGCGATAAACAATGAACTAGGCACCATAACAATCTATTGCTCTGCTTAAAATTTGACAATCTCATGAAACATGGGAGGAAACAGGACCAAATTCTGTAATATTACAAACTCTTGTTGTATTTAAATAAGTTTGGACTATAAGTTCTCCTACATGCACGGATATCGTGTACAAACATTTTGCTGCTTTTAACGTAATGTCCTCGAAAAAACATTACTTGATTCTGAACCTAGATCAATACTTTGATTAGAAGAGATTGTAATGATTTACTGTGTGGATTGCAAATGAGAAGTCTGGTTGCCGATGACATAATAGATTACCAAGTAAAAATGTTACCAGCTTTTAATCAGATTTAGAGCAAGATGCTGACATTCAGATGAAACAAGAAGGAAAATTTATCATGAATGAATTGTCTAACAAATGAAATAAAACATATTAAACTGACTGTAATGGTTGTCATGAAAATAAATTACAGCAGCAACACCCATTGTGGAGATAGTACCAACACACACCAGTAGATGGCAGCACAAGCGGAAGTTTGAGAATTTGACTGAATCATGACTGCGATCTTTTATTTATATTCAGCTGCTGTTGTTACATATGACTTGCAGCAAGAAAATATTGCAGTCTGTGTTTCACAGTTATTCAAGCATAGCACACAGCACCATGAAAGGGTTGGAGGGCGAAAGTGACACCAGCTTGTTTGAGAACTAGATGAATGCAGAAGTGAAGTAGTGAGCAAGCAGCAAATTATGCCATGTCGCCAACCATGGGAATTTATACCACGTACTTTGGTTTTCCTACCCCCATGAACCATGGACCTTGCCATTGGTGGGTAGGCTTGTGTGCCTCAGCGATACAGATGGCCGTACCGTAGTTGCAACCACAATGGAGAGGTATCTTTTGAGAGGCCAGACAAACGTGTGGTTCCTGAAAAGGGGCAGCAGCCTTTTCAGTAGTTGTAGGGGCAACAGTCTGGTTGATTGACTGATCTGGCCTTGCAACACTAACCAAAACGGCCTTGCTGTGCTGGTACTGCAAACGGCTGAAAGCAAGGGGAAACTACAGCTGTAATTTTTCCCGAGGACATGCAGCTTTACTGTATGGTCAAATGATGATCGCGTCCATTTGGGTAAAATATTCTGGAGGTAAAATAGTCCCCCATTCGGATCTCTGGGCGGGAACTACTCAAGAGGAGAAATAAAACTGGCATTCTACGGATCGGAGCGTGGAATGTCAGATCTCTTAATTGGGCAGGTAGGCTAGAAAATTTAAAAAGGGAAATGGATAGGTTGAAGTTAGATATAGTGGGAATTAATGAAGTTCAATGGCAGGAGGAACAAGACTTTTGGTCAGGTGAATAGAGGGTTATAAATACAAAATCAATTAGGGGTAATGCAGGAGTAGGTTTAATAATGAATAAAAAAAAAAAAATAGAAGTGCGGGTAAGCTACTACAAACAGCATAGTGAATGCATTATTGTGGCCAAGATAGATACAAAGCCCATGCCTACTACAGTAGTACAAGTTTATATGCCAACTAGCTCTGCAGGTGATGAAGAAATTGATGAAATGTATGATGAGATAAAAGAAATTATTCAGGTAGTGAAGGGAGACGAAAATTTAATAGTCATGGGTGACTGGAATTTGAGAGTAGGAAAAGAGTGAGAAGGAAGCATAGTGGGTGAATATGGATTGGGGGAGAGAAATGAAAGAGGAAGCCATCTGGTACAATTCTGCACAGAGCGCAACTTAATCATAGCTAACACTTGGTTCAAGAATCATAAAAGAAGGTTGTATACATGGAAGAATCCTGGAGATACTAGAAGGTATCAGATAGATTATATAATGGTAAGACGGAGATTTAGGAACCAGGTTTTAAACTGTAATACATTTCCAGGGGCAGATGTGGACTCTGATCACAATCTATTGGTTATGAACTGTAGATTAAAACTGAAGAAACTGCAAAAAGGTGGGAATTTAAGGAGTTGGGATCTGGATAAACTGACTAAACCAAAGGTTGTACAGAGTTTCAGGGAGAGCATATAGGAACAATTGACAGAAATGGGTGAAACAAATAGAGTAGAAGAAGAATGGGTAGCTCTGAGGGATGAAGTAGTGAAGGCAGCAGAAGATCAAGTAGGTAAAAAGGATGAGGGCTAATAGAAATTCTTGGGTAACAGAAGAAATACTGAATTTAATTGATGAAAGGAGAAAATATAAAAATGCAGTAAATGAAGCAGGCAAAAGGGAATACAAACGTCTCAAAAATGAGTTCGACAGGAAGTGCAAAATGGCTAAGCAGGGATAGCTAGAGGACAAATGTAAGGATGTAGAGGCTTATCTCACAAGGGGTAAGACAGATACTGCCTACAGGAAAATTAAATAGACCTTTGGAGAAAAGAGAGCCACTGGTATGAATATCAAGAGCTCAGATGGAAACCCAGTTCTAAGCAAAGAAGGGAAAGCATAAAGGTGGAAGGAGTATATAGAGGGTCTATACAAGGGCGATGTACTTCAGGATAATATTATGGAAATAGAAGAGGAAGTAGATGAAGGTGAAATGGGAGATATGATACTGCGTGAAGAGTTTGACAGCACACTGAAAGACCTGAGTCGAAACAAGGCCCCGGAGTAGACAACATTCCATTGGAACTACTCACGGCCTTAGGAGAGCCAGTCCTGATAAAACTCTACCATCTGGTGAGCAAGATGTACGAGACTGGCGAAATACCCTCAGACTTCAAGAAGAATATAATAATTCCAATCCCAAAGAAAGCAGGTGCTGACAAATGTGAAAATTACTGAACTATCAGTTTAATAAATCACAGCTGCAAAATACTAACACGAATTATTTACAGACGAATGGAAAAACTGGTAGAAGCCAACCTCGGTGAAGATCAGTTTGGATTCCGCAGAAATGTTGGAACACGAGAGGTAATACTGACCCTATGACTTATCTTAGAAGCTAGATAAAGGAAAGGCAAACCTACATTTCTAGCATTTGTAGACTTGGAAAAAGCTTTTGACAATGTTGACTGGAATACTCTCTTTCCAATTCTAAAGGTGGCAAGGGTAAAATACAGGGAGTGAAAGGCTATTTACAATTTGTACAAAAACCAGATGGCAGTTATAAGAGTCGAGGGGCATGAAAGGGAAGCAGTGGTTGGGAATGGAGTGAGACAGGGTTATAGTCTCTCCATGATGTTATTCAATCTGTATATTGTGCAAGCGGTAAAGGAAACAAAGGAAAAATTCGGAGCAGGTATTAAAATCCATGGAGAAGAAATAAAAACGTTGAGGTTCGCTGATGACATTGTAATTCTGTCAGAGACTGCAAAGGACTTGGAAGAGCAGTTGAACAGAATGGACAGTGTCTTGAAAGGAGGATATAAGATGAACATCAACAAAAGCAAAACGAGGATAAAAGAATATAGTCAAATTGAATCGGGTGATGCTGAGGGAATTAGATTAGGAAATGAGACACTTAAAGTAGTAAAGGAGTTTTGCTATTTGGGGAACAAAATAACTGATGATGGTCGAAGTAGAGAGGATATAAAATGTAGACTGGTAATGGCAAGGAAAGCGTTTCTGAAGAAGAGAAATTTGTTAACATCGAGTATAGATTTAAGTGTCAGGAAGTCATTTCTGAAACTATTTGTATGGAGTGTAGCCATGTATGGAAGTGAAACATGGACGATAAATAGTTTGGACCAGAAGAGAATAGAAGCTTTTCAAATGTGGTGCTACAGAAAAATGCTGAAGATAAGGTCGATAGATCACATAACTAATGAGGAGGTATTGAATAGGCTTTGTGGCACAATTTGACAAGATGAAGGGACCGGTTGGTAGGACATGTTCTGAGGCATCAAGGGATCACAAATTTAGCATTGGAGGTCAGCATGGAGGGTATAAATCGTAGAGGGAGACCAAGAGATGAATACACTAAGCAGATTCAGAAGGATGTAGGTTGCAGTAAGTACTGGAAGACGAAGAAGCTTGCACAGGATAGAGTAGCATGGCGAGCTGCATCAAACCATTCTCAGAACTGAAGACAACAACAACAACAACAACAACAACAACAACAACAACAACTTTGATTTTTTAGGAACATCTACCACATTTAAATCACAATTTGCCTTAATCCATTTGTAGCGAAAATTGAACTGACTTTATAATTGGACAAATGCTCAACTCAACAGTGGTGTACTTATGTGTTTGTGATGCAATGTTGTCAATGCTCACCATGATGTATGACAGGAATGAAAGGGGGTGTGTCAATTGCTGGTTCTATGCAGCCAATGAAAAAGCAGTGGGCAGACAATATATTTGGAAGAAAAAAATATTGGGACATTCTCACATCAGCACAGAAGTGAAATTAGACATATATTTGACTATAAATGTCATATTAAACCAACCTAATTCTACGACTGATTGCTGCTCTATCTAACCCAAAAACAGTTGTGTACTCGTGTCCCACAGCAGCCACAACCTCAGAAATCATGTCATATTCAGAAGAAACAGCGAAATACTTGCAACAACAAAGATAGAAATTTCACACCTGTGCTAAGACGACGACGATGATGATGATTACAAATAGTGGCATCACAAATGACAGGGTTTGTAAGTGAAAAATTTAGATTTATTTTTGTTTATTTTAGTTCTCCTTATATTATCAAAATGCAGACAATCAATAAACAGCATAAATTTAGGATAAGTACAACGTTAACTTTTTAGGTAGATACTTTATGTCAGTAAAAGTGTTTGTAATTTTGGTTACTCAGAATATGTTACAAATAAATTTTTCTCAGAAGCCTCTTCAAAAAAAGGGGTCATCTTATACTTGGGTAAAAACAATATGCAATGTGAGGAATTGTGCAATATGCCCTCAGCCACACACATCACAGATGTTTGCAAGTATAGATGTAGATTTAAATTTTTCTGTCTATCATATGTGACAACAGTGATGTTTGTATGATGTCATGTATCCCATGCTGTGATTATCTAATAGCAGCAGGTACCATGTTAATTTATATTTTTGCAATTATCACGTGCTATATGTACAGGTTCTCATATTTATACCTATTTGCTATGGAAATGTCCAATTTAATTAGGGCATCACACTAAAGATTGCTCCACAATGCATCATTCTTGGTACAATTTATTGTGCAAAAAAGTCAGAAAACATAATAACAGCAAATAATAAAATTGATATTGGGATAGAGTTTTGTTGGAAGTAGTGTATTTCCATCTGACACAACATCTAGGGCGAAAATTCTTAACAAGGGAAATGAATTGTTATTTAAGGTTATAGGCACATCGCAGCTTTGAGAAAGAAAGTTCAAGATCCAATTTCAACATCAAATAACTATCAGCTATTGAGAAACTGCAGAAAGAACGAGTTTGGCACTAAGTGTACATGCAGCCAGTCAAGGAATATTTTAGGGAATTGGTTTAAAAAATTTATTTAAAAGGCTCAGTTAAATCTTTACAAGCGTTCTCCCCGAGTAACTTACATGGCGTACCTCCGTGACACAAGTCGCTTGTCTTTTAAATCCGAGGCAGTTCTGTCCAGTTACAGCTGCTGACAAGAGATGCCTTGAGTCCTCTGCTGAAACTGCTAGTGAATTCACGCCACTGGTTTTAGCCAATAGCGTGTGTGAGATACTGATCACGTGTGTGGACACTGGAGTGGTCTGTGGTGCAGAACACAGTTGCTTCTCTCTCTTGTAATCCAGACTGAGCAGAACAAACGTTTTTTTTGGAAGGAAGATCCTCTGGCTCTGCTTTTCACACCCGGCCACCAGCGTAATTTAACATGAACCGCTTCCCCTTCCACTGCCCATTTCAATTAATTGTTCGACCTCCTACAGTGGCCTAAACCTGGTAACTTCCAACCCTAGGCGCGCCCCTTGTACATCGTACATTGAAATACATCCTCTTTATTGTGCCTAATTTGCTGTTTTGTCATTTAACGGCAGCCCTGGATGCCCACTCTCTAATCCTGACTGCTCAACCTTCTGCACCCTGTCGTCACAAACATATGTAACAATTGCCTCCACCCTTTCCCAAACCTTGTATACATTTACAAAAGCCAACGTGAGACAGAATGAAAGATGAGACGAGATGTCAGGATAAGAGAAGAGATGCGTAGCATAGGAAGAGATAGGAAAGAAACTGCAGTTGATTAAGCATAGCTGGATGGCAATCGCCAAGTGTGTCTGGACAGTCAGTTACCGTCTGTTGTGTGCTGCTGCTGTGGCACAAGGAGATATAACCAAAACACAGAGACAGGCATAAAAGATTTGTTGCATTACGAAAACTAGTCTGCAAACCATGAGTGACATTTAACTTTAGACAGTTACAGATTTGAATGTAAAGTGGTACTGGAATATAAGAGGAATGTTCTTTTGGCAATATTAAAGTTATATCACCTGGAAAAGCTCAAGAAATCTGTTTATTTGGTAACATGGAGGTCTACTTGTGAGATATGAACAGTGACAACAAAGTTGAGTTGTAAACAAGCTTTCTGAACTAATTCACTTGTGATTAATAGCTAGACAAACCCATTGACATTTTCCATAATGACACTAATGAAATTCTCTTTCTGCAATCTCTGTCACATATAGCATCTCACACCATCCTCTATTCACCCTGCACACAAATGTAGCTCCTGCAGCACTCCAGCATCCATGTGCCATCATTTTGGACACAATATTACCCTGATGTCTATTCACCCTCCACTCTTTACTCATATTTAGGTCATTAGACATGATGCCCGTCAAAGACCCTTGAAGTAATGATCAAATTCCTATACCAAGGAAATATGTTCTTCCCTTAGAATTGCTTTACCTTTGATAATTGTAGTTACTTGGATATCCGAACCAATGATACAATTCTAGATGAGATACATGGTATTTACCTGATTATAAGACCAAGTTTTTCCTCAAATCCGTCATTCGCAAAATACAGTGTTATCTTGCGTACTAAACTACTGCTGCTGAAGTCAAACTTTTACACTGTGTAACAGACTCATATATGGGTCTGTCACAAAATTGCACACACTAGTGTTCGTACTCAGGATGCTGGTTCAATTGTGGAAAATGTGAAATTTGCTACAATTTGCTTTAATAGACTTTTATTTAATATATTAAATTCATTCTCTCACAGAGATTTGGTTCATCCGTTTTTCCCTACTACTAATTCTTTTCCAACTCCCTACAACAGTTATGTGGGCAAGGAGCACTACATTAGTAATGTGTATATAAGCTGAGAATCTGGATTTGATGGGAGTCATGCTAGGGTAGTTCAGGCAACTACAATGATCACTGTGCCCTGATGGCTTAGTGGTCACAGCATCAGTCTAATACGCAGGAGACCCAAGTGTGAACCCTGGTCTAGCACATATTTTCAACTTTCCCCATTGATTTCAATCAATGGCCCCCATTGATTTAAATCAATGGCCACTCACAGCCTTTGTGTCTTAATTTTCAGAAATCGCTTTATTTTTAATCTAATATACTAACCACACCTCTGCTAATTAGTTTAACATCATCTACCTGCAGGAAGACTTCTTTCACATACATCCCCTCTTGAAACCAAAAGATCAGTTAAAAACACTTTTGTGGCATTTCAATAGAAAACACTGCCTCTTCCTGTAATTGCGCTTATCCCATTGAAGATATGTCTCAACCTAATTGGTAACATATCTAACATTTTTAAATAGCTAGAAATTTTGCAGTAGAAGATATGAAACAACAATATGCTAACTTCTACATCTACCTACATACTCCGCAAGTCAGCGTATAGTGTTTGTCAGACGGTAGCCTGTACCACTACTAGTCATTTCCTTTCCTGTTCCACTTGCAAAAAGAGCAAGGGAAAATGACTGCTTATAAGCCTCCTTGTGAGTCCTGATTTTATAAAAACTGTTTCCTTAAAGAAAGTGCAAAGTATCTGTGAAATGATACAAACAAATTCAAAACACAGCAAAAAAAATCAAACGCATGATAACCTTTTTCTGTCATGTAGAGTGCATTTGCCCACCTTGAATTTGTACCACGAGGTATCACAGATAACCAGAATTAAGAACTAAAACAACTGTGTGAAAGAAGGCAGTAAAAACAGTTCATATTATGAAATACACAGGATGGGTTCATCTCCACCACAACCCTCCCAGTCTCACAGCACTGAAATGAAGCAGTTTATAGACAAAACAAAAATGACCACAGTTTCACATGCTTCCTATTCACCAGATTATCCCTCTGTTTCTTAGAATGAAAAGGGATCTAAAATCCTTTTTATGACACAAATAACTTTAAAAAAAACACAAAAGCAACATCTGCAAAACTAAACACAGTGGTCTTAACTAACACTTTCTTAAAAATTACAATTGGTCAGTTGATTCAGAATAGCATGTAGTACAAACATCTAGCAGGAAAATCTGTCACTGCTGTCCTCCTGTCAGCAGGAAATAACTCTTACTATAAATCTCTCCTGGAGCAAGACAACTTGTCATTTCCTGAATTTTACTTGAATATAACTACCACAGAGAGATATATTTTTATTACTCACTCAAATCAACATCAGCCAAACGACCCGGCGTGCTCGGTGCAGGCAGCGTCACAGTGGCTCCTTCAAGCAACAATCGTGCTTGATCCTCAGTAAGAAAAATGTCACGTCGTGGCACAATTACTTCCCTATCATCTAACTCGACGCCATACTGTTCTTCATTATCCTGACTGAAGCGGGAATTCACTTATTAATTTTACTGCCTCTCTGACAGAACATCTGATTAACATATAGTAACATGACACATACTTTAAAATATTTTAGCTCAGGGAAGAGTGAAGTGCACAACCATAAAACTCCCAAACAATTTCCCCAAATAAATGAAATGTATTTACATACAAATTAATGTGATTTTTACTTGACAAATTATGTACCATAACCGAGTCCTTAAACGGCAGTAAGTAAATAAAAACACATCATATATGACCAGCAATATGTAACTAATTTAGATCCCAATGACTTTTGTAGAAATAATATGTTGCACATAATAATTAATAAAGTGAACTAATTTTTATAACATGCCTAACTCACTAAAAACAAACACACACACACACAAAGAGTACTGTATTTTACGGACAATAAGATACAACTTAACTTTATTTAAAAATTACATTTTTCCCATTTTTATTATTGCACTGCAGAGCCAGACTAAAAAAATTCTTAGTTTATAAAACCAAATTTATCTTCAAAATCCCTGAAATAATCATCTGAACATTCTTCTTCTTCCTCTTCGTTATCATCATTGTCCTCTCCATATATAAGATGGTTTACACTGAAATCAAGAGCATTACTTATGTCAAACTTCTTGAAATATTTAACAATAACGTCTTCTCTCACTCTGTACCCTGACTGTTTTATCCACTGACACACTTGTTTGATTGTAGGTTATTTAAAGCTCCCCTTAGTGTGAATTTATGATGGGTTTCACCTACTATCCATTTGTTCCATTCCTCTCTCATATACACTTTTAATGGTTTATTTATCAAGACATCAAGAGGTTGCAATTGTGACATACTGGTAAGTCCTCCCAGAACAGCAGCAAGCTCTGTTTTCCCCCGTCACAATTTCTCTTTGACAGAATTTCTGTATGACTAAAAAACTGATCTAGCACAAGAAGAGAACTCTTCTTCAATGAAGTACATTCCCTTTCTCTCTCACACCATGTTAATCCATAATTTCACACCAGCTTCATCCATCAAAAACTGGTCATATATGCAAACAACAACAGAAGGTTTTGACATTGTTTTGCACTTGGGAAAAAAAAAAAAAAAAAGTTTCAAATGGCTCTGAGCACTATGGGACTTAACATCTATGGTCATCAGTCCCCTAGAACTTAGAACTACTTAAACCTAACTAACCTAAGGACAACACACAACACCCAGCCATCACGAGGCAGAGAAAATCCCTGACCCCGCCGGGAATCGAACCCGGGCACGGGAAGTGAGAACGCTACCGCACGACCACGTGATGCGGGCTGCACTTGGAAATGATCATTGGATTAAATTTAGTACCATTAGCACAACATGAAAGAACAATGGTGTAGTGCATTTTTTCATGTTCACTTGTTTTTATGGTTATAGTTTTAGCACCTTTCATGGCAACAGATCTGTTACTTGGTACATCAAATGTCAGAGGAATTTCGTCCACCTTTGCTATTTGGCTTAGTTCCACACTGGCTTTCTTCTGATGTTGAATAATAAAGTGATGGGAAGACAATTTTTTTTTTCTCTCTTCACACGCTTCTTGTGGCATTTTCTGAGATATTTTGATTTTGGTTCCCATGCTAAGTCCATGACGCTTCACAAGCGTGTAGCAACAACCAACTCCACTGTTTAAGTCTGTTACGTTTCATTGTAGCACTAGCTTATGAGCATGCATTTGGATCATTTCTATACTAATTCCAATGCCATTTTGACAGTATCGTTAAATCCATCTCAATATGTCATCTTCTAGTTTTGGCCATTTTGCATTCAGTGCTCTATTTGCACATTTAGTCTTCATCATTTTTTCAGTTCTACTTTACTATCTCGACAAACGCAATTGGTTTTTTCTGTTGGTGTAGGGCCGAAATGCCACTCAGCTACTCCGTTTCCATGTTCTTCTTCGTATATGCTATTACTTTCAATTTACAGCTTGCATCATATGGATACATTTTATTTTTTTCCGTTACAGCAATTAGCTACTAACAAAAGTACTATACTGTTACGGATAACACAAATCACTTAAGTTCAATTTCACTGGGACCGTAGACTGCAATGATGCATCATAGGTTAGACAGTGTTCCGAGTTTGTGATGGTGGGGCAGGAAGGAGACAGTGTTAGCAAGCTTATGGATACCCACAAACTCATCTTCATAGCACTGGTGCACTGCTGCTGACTGTTGAATACAATGTTGCTAGATAGAGATAGGTTTCCCACAGCATTGAATATATGACCATTTTTACGACTGGTAGGAATTTTAAATCAAACCCCGGACACTTTTATATTAATTCTGAGTATAAGAGGCACATGAATTTCAGAGGCAATTTTCTGAAGAAAGAAAGAGCATCTTTAGTCTGTAAAATACCGTGTATATTCATCAAAACAAAACAAAAACATTTAAAGGGAGATGGGAAAAAATTTGCTATTAATAAAGTGACAAGAAGCAAGTACATTATTTCTGTGAAGACTAAATTAATGTACACATCCTCCCAAACTCTAAACGCAATTCAAACAGAATCATTTAAGGAACTGAAAATGACTTCCTCTAGCAAAAATACAAACAATCAAATAACTACTTTGTATTAAGCAAGGCCATTATTGGATGTCAGTTGAGTCCGATTATATGGTTCTCTTGCGAAGTTTTTTTATGAAAATTGTTTATGTAGTTACACTGGAGACTTATAAGACCAAGCTATACATAAAACGTGTTATATATTTTTCACCTAAGGAGGGAAAGGTGATTTGATTTGCTGTAGTTTGGACTTCTGTCAAGCTATGTCTTCTTCTATCTTTTTCAAACAAATCTCTTTGCTATGGAGTTCAAATGAAGTTCAGTTGAGTGGTTATGCAATTAAGCAGCAGGGCTTTCAATCTTCTGCCACAGCATCTCAAATACAGCACTTGGATTTATGTCTGTGACCTTCGAGGTACATGTCAAATTTAATATTAACACAATGAATGGTCTGTCTCCCAGTCAGTACACAATTTTTTACTATAATGTGATGGAACATTTTGTAATATTGTCCAGGCTAATACTGGAGTTACCTGAGGTAACTTATAGACAGGACTTCTCATTAAGTCGATATTGGGACAGTCTATAGCAACATTTTCTATCTTCCCTACTGCCCAACTCTTTTAGTGTTCATTAATTGGATTATTAATTAAAAAATAAATTTCTTGCTATTACTGTATTTTGGTTTATATTAATGAATCACATATTCTTACTCTTGAAGTCCTTTGCAGTCTCTGCCAACAACATTATAATTATGTTAAACAGCCCTGAACTTTAATACTTTTTGCAAATTTCTCACTGGTTTCCAATACAGCTTGCTCAGTGTACTGACTAAAATTGGGGATAGATTACAACCTGGTCTCATCCCCTTCTCGACTACTGTCCCCCTTTCATATCCTTGGCTCTTGTAACTGCAGTCTGGTTTTTAGAGATAACTCTTTGCTCCTTACATTTTATCCTTGCTAGCTTCAGAATTCCAGAGTGTGTTCCAGTCAACATTGTCAAAAGCTATCACCAAAGCTGAAAATGCTGTAAACTTAGGTTTGCCTTTCTTTACCTGATCTACTAACATAAGTCATAGGATTAGTATAGCCTAAAATGTTCCTAAACTTCTCCAGAACTTCAACTGACCTTCCCCAGTGTCAGATTTTACCAATTCCCCCCCATCCTTCCACAAATAACTTGGGTCAGTATTTTGCAAACACAAGTTATTAAACTGACAACTCAGTAATATTCACTCCTGTCAGCACCTACCATCTTTGGAATTGGAATTATTTCATTCTTCTTGAAGTCTGGGGGTATTTAACCTGTCTCACCTATGAGAAACTTGTATACTAGCTTTGCATGGCCGGCACTTCTGAGGATCTCAGTAAATATGAGTGAATATTGTCTACTCCAGGGCATTTGTTATAACTTAGATTTTGTAGTGTGTTATCAAATTCTTCTCACAGTAAATAATTTGAGAAATATTTCCAAGTGATGCTAACAATAATAATAATAATAATAATAATAATAATAATAATAATAATATGAAGATAATGACGACTTACACAAACAAGGCTGAAACAATCCCATCTGCACATGACCCATCAGGTAGTGTAGCATAAACAAGTGTTCCCTTGGTTAGTGTTTCTACAGGAATCACAAAATCCTCTTTAACTGTTTTGACTGAACCATCATCAAACGCTACTAGCCACCGGCCATCTCGTTGTTTCTCTGACAACTTTGCAGAGTAGTACCTTTTATCAGTCCATCGAGCGAAGGCACTAGCACCTGAAATTGCATAAAGATCATAAAATAAACCTAATACAACATTCCATGAAGCATAAATCACTGTTTTCTTAAATAGTAAGAGGACTTAGTGAATAGTTCATGATGCACAAATATCTACTTTTGATTGTTACAATGAGAACAGCACAAGAGCGGACAAATATTTTCCTAAATAATCAGAAAAAATATTTCCAGCCAACTGCAGGAAAAATTATAAGAGAATGTATGGATGTTGGGCACTCTATAAATTCTTGTGGGGAAAAAAAGACGTGCAATGTACTATGTATGTAATTAAATCAAATAACCCTTAATTGTGTAAAAGAATTGTATGCCTTTCTATAAGTAATAATAATATCAAACAACCATTAAAGTATAGAAAAAGTTTGAGGAGTTAAAAAATAAAATTATTGTAGCATAAAATAAGTGGTGGTTATGTGTAAGAGGGGGCTGAATGTCACTGAAAAGGTATGTTATCCTCCAGTGGAAAGTCCAGGATGGAATACAGCAACATTATGAGGAGGATAGGTTGCGACTCAACACACAGAGTGGGTGTTGAATCACAGACAGGCACAATGAAAGGACTGCTAAATATATAAGCTTTGGACAAGTTCTTCATCGGAAATAGAAGACGTGTACAGATTCACACAAGCACAACATGCACGCATGTGCAGACGCACACATACACACACACGGCCAATGCCTTCGACTGTTATGGACCACGACTGCAAAGGCAACTGTCTCTGTCATGAGATACAATTTGTTGTGGGTGGAAGGGATAAGGAGGAGTCACAGGGTGGGAAGGAGAAGGGATAGCAGGTTAGGAGTGGAAGGAAGATGATGTGCTGCCTGAGAGAAAATGCACCGACGTGGTGGGGATGGAATACGGAGATAAGGCTAATAGGCCCAGAGACAGGAGACTGTGTTTGGGGGGGGGGGGGGGGGGGATGCAAAAGGTACGGGCAAGGGAGAGAAAGGGAAAAAACTAGCAATCACATTAGCAGAACAGAAGGTGTGTTGCTGGAGTGGGAACATGAAAGGGAATAGGTAGATGGAGGACAGGAACTAGCGAAGGTTGAGGCAGAGGAATGAAGGATATGTTGTAGGAAGAATTCCCACCTGTGCAGTTCAGAAAAGCAGATGATGGTAGGAAGGATTCAGATGGTGCAGGTTGTGTAGCAGTCAGTGAAATGAAGCACATCATGTTGGGCAGCGTGTTCAGAAACTGGGTGGTCCAGCTGCCTCTTGGCCTCAATTTGTCGGTTGCCATACATACGGACATGCAGCTTGTTCAGTGTCACGTCCATGCAGAAAGCAGCACAGTCGCTGCAGGTTAGTTTGTAGATCATTTGGCAGCTTTTACAGACTGCCTGCTTTTGGTGTGATAAAAGATGTCTGTGCAGAACTGGAGTAGGTGATGGTGGGACGATGTATGGGAGAGGTCTTGCATCTAGTCTATTGCAATGACATGAGCCACGAGGTAATGGGTTGGGAGCAGGGATGGAGTAGAGAATAACAAGGATGTTGTGCAGGTTCAATGGGTGGCACAATACCACTACAGGAAGGGTGAGGAGGATAGTGGGTACAATATTTCTCATTTCAGGGCACGATGAGAGACAGTTGAAATCCTGGTGGAGATTCGTTATTCAGTTGCTCCAGTCCTGGGTGGCATTGAGTCATGAACCATCCTTTTGTGGCTGAACAGTGAGTATGTAAGAAGTGGTAGGTGACTGGAGAGACAGGACATGAGACATCAATTTCTGAACAAAGTTGAGAGGGTAATATTGGTCTGTGAAGGCCTCACTGAGACTCTTGGCATATTTGGAGAGGGTCTGCCAGTCACTACAGATGTTATGAACACTAGTTGCAAAGCTGATTGGAAGGAACTGCTTGGTAAGGAATGGATGTTAACTGTTGAAGTGGAGGTATTGTTGGTTGTTGGTACATTTGACATGGGCAGAAGTTTTGATGTAGCTCTCCTTGAAATTGAGGTAAACATCAAGAAAAGTGGTTTGTTGGGTGGAGGACAACTTCGTGAAGCGAATAGAGGTGAAGCTGAGGTTCTGAAGGAATGCTGATAGTGTGTCCTCAACCTTGGTCCACATCACAAAGACTGATTTGGAGGAACATCCTATCCACTATCCTTCGCACTTATCCCACAGTAGATTCCACCGCTTGCTCAACCTACGTAATATCCTTGTCCACCCTTACTCCACCTCTACTCCCAACTACTAGCCTTATGACTCATTCTCCTGTAATAGACCTAGATGCAAAACCTGTCCCATACATCCCCCCACCACCATCTACTCCAGTCTGGTCACGAACATCACCTATGCCATCACAGGTCATGTGATCTACGAGCTGAGCTGTGACCACTGTGCTGCATTCTATGTGGGCATGACAACCAACAAACTGTCTGTCCGCATGAATGGCCACACTGACAAACAATGGCTGAGAGGCAGCTGGACCTCTGAGTTGCTGAACATTCTGCCCAAAATGATGTGCTTCACTTCAATGACCACTTGACAGACTGTGCCATGTGGATACTACCCACCAACAAGAGTTTTCGCAAACCAGGTGGAATTTTCCCTACAACATATCCTTTGTTCCCATAAGCCCATTGGCATCAAGCTTTGCTAGTCCCTGTCCTCCACCCACCTATCAATTTCCCTACTCCCACTACAACACTCCACACAATGTCTACTCCTTCAATGCACCTACTACACTTTTCCTCTTTTCTACTTCCCTTCTCTATCTTTGACACTTCCCCTCTTCTGCCTCAATCCCCTTCCTCAGTCCCCTCCCCCAAGCACAGCCTCCCGTCTCCCTACACAGAAGCCCTATCCTGTGCCCACCATGTGCGGCATCGATAGTTACGATGTCACAATGTAGGTGCATGTTCTCATAAGTTGGTACTACGAGAGAAGACTAACTACGCTGACCACAGCGCCCTCTGGCCGATGCTGTGGAGCTCAGGGAGTGCCATCTTGATTTCGCCCCATTTCATCAACAGCAGACTGCCTGGAAATATCGATTCTGTTAGAGTTGTGATTACACAGAACAGTCATCCTAACTTCACAGGATTAAACATGGACAATGGCTTCACACCTACATGTTCATCCTAGCCAAAGTTATGTATGCATTTGATATGTACTTGTGTTTTTGACCCTATTAAAAGTGTTAAAGTTACATGCATTACTGAAGTGCTTCACCTCTCGTGCTCCTACTCACTTCCTTCACTCTCGGCCTATATTACAGAAGCAGTTCACAGGAGCAGACCCACGCATCGCCTATCCAGGCGAGATACAAAACCATGTCCCTGCACTCTCTCACAGGCAGCACATCTTCCCCCAACTGTTTCCTGCTATCCCCGAACCTCTCAACGCCATGCCTCCTCTTTACCCCCACCACATACCACTGATTGCTGCTCAAGTCACACACAGTTGCAGTCTCAGACAGGCCAGAAGTCGTGTGTGTGTGTGTGTGTGTGTGTGTGTGTGTGTGTGTGTGTGTGTGTGTTCTATTTCTGAAGAAGGTCTTTTCTCCGAAGGCATTTATGAAAACCAGAATGCAGATGTCTCTACTACACTGTTGTTGGAACTGGGTATGAATGGCTTCAGCTTTTCTTGTTAAAGTCAACTGCTTTATAACTTTATCACCAATAAATGGTTTAGATTATCCGCAAATTTATCAATTCTTTTTTCTGCTGCTTCTCCAGTTATCAACAGTTGGAGGAGATACACTGTATCTACCAAAAACTGTACAAGTTTCTCCTATAAACTGTACAAGTTTCTCACTGTTATCAGTGTGTTTCATTTCTTCTATTTTGTTTTCAAGTATAGCCAAAACTCGTTTGTATTTGGTAAGCTATAGTTTGAACACTGGTAATCAGATACACTGGAACATGCAACAACAATGATGCTGGTGCTTTTTAAATACATATCGTGGAAAGAGGACAGCTAGTAGAACTGATGTGACAGCTCAACTGAGTATTTTTTCTGGTGTCAAGTATGTACATCTACATCTGCATACATATTCCACAAGCCGCCGTATGGAGCAAGGCAAAGGGTGCTAGTCATTTCCTTTCCTGTTTCAGTCGCAAACACAGCGAGGGAAACACGGTGGTCTATAAGCCTCCATAAGAACCCTAATCTCTCCCATTCTACCTTCTTGGTCCTTATGCGAAATGTGTGTTGCCAGCAGTAGAACCGATCTATGGTTGGCCTCAAATGCCGTTTCTCTAAATTTCCACAATAATGCCATATGAAGAGAGCATCTTCCTTCCAGGAATTCCCATTTGAGTTCACAAAGCATTTTTGTAATACTTGCATGCTCATCTAACCCACTGGCTCATCTTTGAATTGCTTCGATGTCTCTCTTTAATCTGACTTGGTGGGGAAACACTCAAACAGTACTCAAGAATGGGATGCATTACTGTTCTACATGCCATATCCTTTAAAAATGCGCTACACTATCCCAAGATTCTTTCAATAAAATGAAGTCAAGTACTCCCTTTTCCGACTACAAGCTTGATGTGTTCTTCCATTTCACATCCCTTTGCAACGTTACACCTAAATATTTAACTGGCGTGACTGTGTCAAGCATCAAATTACTGATGTTATATTGGATTGTTATAGAACTGTCTTTCCTAATCATCCATATTAACTTACATTTTTCTACATTTAGAGCAAGCTGCCATTCATCACACCAACTAGAAATTCTATCCAAGGCATCTTGTATCACCCTGCCCCACTCAGGACACCACCTTCCCATACACCACAGCAGCATCAGCAAACAGCTGTAAATTTCTGTTCACCCTATCCGCCAGGGAATAAGAAGAGTCATATCATACTTTCCTGGAGCACTCCTGATGATACTCTTTCCTCTAATGAATAACTGCCATTTGGGACATCGTATTTGGATCTATTACTTAAAAAGCTTTCGTAACACGCACATGTCTGGGAATCTAATCTGCATGTTTGGACCTCCAGCTACAGTCTGCAAACGGGGCACTGTATTAAATGCTTTCTGGAAATCTGGGAATACGGAATTCTGTTGCCCTCCATCCATGGTTTGTAGAACATCATGTGAGAAAAGGGCAAGCTGAGTTTTGCGCGAGCAATACTTTCTATATCTGTGCCGATTTGTAAGCAAAAGTATTTCTGTCCCAAGGAGATTTATTGTATTTGAACTCAGAATATGTTCACGATTTCTGCAGCAAACCTATGTGAAGGATATTAGTCTGTAATTCATTCTTTCACCTTCCCTATTTAAATGAGTCACTTGTGCTTTTTTCCAGTCATCTGGGAACTTTGGGTGACAGATATGCAATAAATGCAACTAAGTAAGGGGCCAATGCAGCAGATTACTGTCTGTAAAACTGAATCTTGATTACTTCTGGACCTGGCGATTTATTTGTTTCAACTACTTCTGATGCTTCTCTTTCTCACAGATGCCTATTTCTATGTCCTTCATGTGGGGGCCCGTACGACAATCAAACAACAGTTTGTTTGTACTGTCCTCCTGCATGAATTATTTCTTAAAGGTGAAATTTAAAACTTCAGCTTTCCTTTTGCCGTCTTCTACTGCCACACCAGACTGGTCGATGAGGGACTGGATAGAAGCCTTCAAACCACTCAGCGATTTTATGTATGACCAGAATTTTCTCGGGTTCTCGGCAAGATCTTTCACTAAGATATGACAGGGGAAGTAGTTGTATGCTTCACGCATTGATCTCCTTCTGGAGGCACGAACTTCTACTAACATTTGTCTGTCAACATTTACATGTTCTTTTTTGAATCAAGTGCGCAGCAATCTCTGTTTCCTCAGCTTTTTTCAGATCTGATTATTAAACCACAGAGGATCTTTTCCACCCTTAATACCCTTACTTGACACATGTGTATTCAAAGTACAACTTACAGTCAGTTTAAACTTTGCCCATAATTCCTCTATGTCCATCATATTGGAACTAAATGATGTCCACTTATTGTCTAAGTAAGAAACTAAGAACCATTGCTCTGTTTTTTTTTTCTATTATAAATACTCTCCAGCCTTCTTGATTGATTTATTAACTTTAGTAACCACCACTGCTATGATGACATCATGATCACTAACTGAACACAAGTGAACTGGAATGAAAATGATACAAAAGTTTAACTTTACTTGTCTCCTGTAATCTGCGGACAATCATCTGTGGGTCAAGAAATCATAACCCCCTCCTTCCAATAAAATTTGAATAGTTTAAATTTACTTATCTCCTGTAATATGTGGACAATCGTCTGGGGGTCAAGAAATCATAACCCCCTCCTTCCAATAAAATTTGAATAGTCAAGAGCCAAAAGCTCCAATTTTCTTCTAGTCTTTAACATTTGTTGTCCACATTCTAGTTTCAATTAAGAACACATTCCAGACAAATCTTCCAGAAAAGACTTCCTAACAGTTAACCTATTATACTTTTTCAGACGTTTTCCTTGTATTACCAGGCAACACTTTATATCTTCTTTTCTTATGCTACTGTCAATTACTTTGCTGCTCAACCAAAACTGTTGTTCTAATTTTGGCACCTCATTTCCTAACTGAATTTCTTTCAATGTTAACTGATTTAATCTGACTACACTGCACTATCCTTGTTTTACTTAATCTCTCTTTTCGCAGCAGCATCCATTACATTCAACACATATCCCAAGTCCTTTGCTATCTCTGACAGAATTATTATGATACCATCAAATCTTTGTGGTTTTTCTTCCTCTCTGAATTTTAATTCCTTTACTAAGCTTCTCCTTAGCTTCCCTTACTTTTTACTCTATGTATGATCTGCAAGGGACCTGGGTAAACTGACTAAACCAGAGGTTGTACAGAGTTTCAGGGAGAGCATAAAGGAACAATTGACAAGAATGGGGGAAATAAATACAGTAGAAGAAGAATGTGTAATTCTGAGGGATGAAGTAGTGAAGGCAGCAGAGGACCAAGTAGGTAAAAAGATAAGGGCTAGTAGAAACCAGTGGGTACCAGAAGAAATATTGAATTTAATTGATGAACGGAGAAAATATAAAAATGCAGTAAATGAAGCAGGCAAAAAGGAATACAGACATCTCAAAAATGAGATCGACAGGAAGTGCAAAATGGCTAAGCAGGGATGGCTAGAGGGCAAATGTAAGGATGTAGAGGCTTATCTCACTAGGGGTAAGATAGATACTGCCTACAGGAAAATTAAAGAGACCTTCGGAGAGAAGAGGACCACTTATATGAATATCACGAGCTCAGATGGAAACCCAGTTCTAAGCAAAGAAGGGAAAGCAGAAAGGCGGAAGGTGGAAGGAGTGTATAGAGGGCCTACACAAGGGTGATGTACTTGAGGACAATATTACAGAAATTGAAGAGGATGTAGATGAAGATGAAATGGGAGATACGATATTGCGTGAAGGGTTTGACAGAGCACTTGTAATGTCTCTTGCAATGTGCGGATGGATGTGTGTGTGTGTGTGTGTGTGTGTGTGTGTGTGTGTGTGTGTGTGTGCGCGCGCGCGCGAGTGTACACCTGTCCATTTTCCCCCCTAAGGGAAGTCTTTCCGCTCCCAGGATTGGAATGACTCCTTACCCTCTCCCTTAAAACCCACATCCTTTCGTCTTTCCCTCTCCTTCCTGAAGAAGCAACCATCGGTTGCGAAAGCTAGTAATTCTGTGTGTGTGTTTGTGTTTTGTTCATGTGCCTGTCTGCCGGCGCTTTCCCGCTTGGTAAGTCTTGGAATCTTTGTTTTTAATATATATATATGATGTGGACGGATGTGTGAAGCTGGCCATTGGACAGATGGAGGTCAACGTCAAGGAAACTGGCATGGGATTTGGAGTAGGACCAGGTCAAAATTATAGTCAACACAATCTGGAACCACAACACCCCAATTCAGTAGTTAACCTTTCCTCCAAACCCCTCTCCCAATCCGAAACCTCTGTCCTATCCAAAGGCCTCACCTTCAGCCCCACTCCCAGGTTCAACCAAACTGCCCTTGTCAAAGATTTGCTGTCCTACACTCATAGTCTCTGCTGGAAATATCACTTTGCCACGAAGAAAAATAATCCTGATCCCACTCCTAATGATCCAACTCCCCAAGACACTATCCAAATTGAACCCTGCCTGGAACAGTTCCGTCCTCCATCACAGCGGGACCCACCTCCTCTTCCTCAAAATCACCCTCTCCAAACCTTCCAGGAATTTCTCACTTCCAGCCTTGCCTCTCAATCTTTCTTGAAAAACCTTAATCCTACTCCCAACATCACCACAGCCAAAGCCCAGGCCATCCGCGATCTGAAAGCTGACCGATCCATCATCATTCTTCCGGCTGACAAGGGTTCCACGACCGTGGTACTTGATCGTCGGGAGTATGTGGCTGAGGGACTACGTCAGCTTTCAGACAACTCTACATACAAAGTTTGCCAAGGTAATCCCATTCCTGATGTCCAAGCGGAGCTTCAAGGAATCCTCAGAACCTTAGGCCCCCTACAAAACCTTTCACCTGACTCCATCAAACTCCTGACCCCACCGACGCCTCGCACTCCTACCTTCTACCTACTTCCTAAAATTCACAAACCCAAACATCCTGGCCGCCCCACTGTAGCTGGTTACCAAGCCCCCACAGAACGTATCTCTGCCTACGTAGATCAACACCTTCAACCCATTACAAGCAGTCTCCCATCCTTCATCAAAGACACCAACCACTTTCTCCAACGCCTGGAATCCGTACCCAGTCTGTTACCCCCAGAAACCATCCTTGTAACCATTGATGCCACTTCCCTATACACAAATATCCCGCACGTCAAGGGCCTCGCTGCAATGGAGCACTTCCTTTCACGCCGATCACCTGCCACCCTACCTAAAACCTCTTTCCTCGTCGCCTTAGCCAGCTTCATCCTGACCCACAACTTCTTCACTTTTGAAGGCCAGACATACCAACAATTAAAGGGAACAGCCATGGGTACCAGGATGGCCCCCTCGTATGCCAACCTATTTATGGGTCGCTTAGAGGAAGCCTTCTTGGTTACCCAAGCCTGCCAACCCAAACTTTGGTACAGATTTATTGATGACATCTTCATGATCTGGACTCACAGTGAACAACAACTCCAGAATTTCCTCTCCAACCTCAACTCCTTTCGTTCCATCAGATTCACCTGGTCCTACTCCAAATCCCATGCCACTTTCCTTGAAGTTGACCTGCATCTGTCCAATGGCCAGCTTCACACATCTGTCCATATCAAACCCACCAACAAGCAACAGTACCTCCATTATGACAGCTGCCACCCATTCCACATCAAACGGTCCCTTCCCTACAGCCTAGGCCTTTGTGGCAAACGAATCTGCTCCAGTCCTGAATCCCTCGACCATTACACCAACAACCTGAAAACAGCTTTCGCATCCCGCAACTACCCTCCCAACCTGGTACAGAAGCAGATAACCAGAGCCACTTCCTCATCCCCGCAAACCCAGAACCTCTCACAGAAGAACCCCAAAAGTGCCCCACTTGTGACAGGATACTTCCCGGGACTGGATCAGACTCTGAATGTGGCTCTCCAGCAGCGATACGACTTCCTAAAATCCTGCCCCGAAATGAGATCCATCCTTCATGAAATCCTCCCCACTCCACCAAGAGTGTCTTTCCGCCGTCCACCTAACCTTCGTAACCTCTTGGTTCATCCCTATGAAATCCCCAAACCACCTTCCCTACCCTCTGGCTCCTACCCTTGCCACCGCTCCCGGTGTAAAACCTGTCCTATGCACCCTCCCACCACCACCTACTCCAGTCCTGTAACCCGGAAGGTGTACACGATCAAAGGGAGAGCCACGTGTGAAAGCACCCACGTGATTTACCAACTGACCTGCCTACACTGTGACACTTTCTATGTGGGAATGGCCAGCAACAAACTGTCCATTCACATGAATGGACACAGGCAGACAGTGTTTGTTGGTAATGAGGATCACACTGTGGCTAAACATGCCTTGGTGCACGGCCAGCACATCTTGGCACAATGTTACACCGTCCGAGTTATCTGGATACTTCCCACCAACACCAACCTATCCAAACTCCGGAGATGGGAACTCGCCCTTCAGTATATCCTCTCTTCTCGATATCCGCCAGGCCTCAACCTCCGCTAATTTCAAGTTGCCGCCGCTCATACCACACCTGTCTTTCAACAACTTCTTTGCCTCTGTACTTCTGCCTTGACTGACATCTCTGCCCTTACTCTTTGCCTTTAAATATGTCAGCTTGTGTCTGTGTATGTGCGGATGGATATGTGTGTCGTTTCACCATATCCCACACATTTTCAATTGGTGACAAATATGGTGATCTGGTGGGCCAGGGTAAAAGGTCGACATTCTCTGACTTCAAGAATGCATGTGCTTGTGCAGCAACATGTGGTCATGCATTTTCTTACTGAAAAATGCCATCTGGGCTGTGTCATTTGTGTAAGTCACACTATGCCCTGGACATGCACCAACTACGATTTGTGGTTGTACCCAACAGCACCCCACACCATAAGGCCTCTAGTTGGTGCTATATGTTTTGTGAGAATGCAATCACTGCAATGCTGTTCCCAGTCTGTGGCAAACTAAAATGCAGCTATCATTGTCAAGCAAATAGAATCTGGATTCATCAGAAAACACTATTTCATGCCTTTCTTGTTGTCCCCAATGAAGTCATTCCATATACCACTGCCGTCTAGCATGTTTCTGCACATTCATCAAAGGTAGACAGAGAAATGGGTGGCGCACACATAACCCATGTCATATTAAATGGCAACAGACTGACACCCCTGATAGTGTATGATCTGTTACACTACTGTGCCAGAGGCAATGAGGATGCAAATCTGTGCTGCAATGCCATTTGGATGAGATGTCAGTCTTCTTGAGGGGTGGTCTGGGTGGTGCAATCTGACACATCTCATCGTATTCCATGGCGTTCTGTAAACTATTATGCACACACCTGTTGCACTGTCGAAACACTTCGTCCCACATGAACAGCAATTTCCCACACTGCTGTATCAGATCCTCCTCTTTTCAACTACTGATCTGATGGTACGGTTCGCGCATATATTTGCGAGGCATCCTGCATGTCTGCTCAAGTCACACTGATCCATTGCCTTTGGTGTAGAGTGATAATGAGAGCTGCAACTACACTTTATCGATAGGTGGTGTTGAATCATGTTAGTGATGTTGACCTTGAATCCATGGCCCAACATGGTTCAAATGCTAAACATTTCTGCAGAAAATACTAATGTACGAGGGTCGGTCAAAAAGTAATGCCTCCCATTTTTTTTCTACTTAAAAAAATTAAGTTAAGTGAAAAATTTGAATTTGGCGCCATTCCTCAAACCTTCTTCTGCAATCCACTGCAGTAGTAACTTTCTGTGTCAACAGGTGGCAGCACAGCAGAAGTTTGTAAGATGGCCGACATCGATGTTCGTTTGAGACAGCGTTGTGTGATTGAATTCTTGAATGCAGAAGGTGAAACGCCCATACGCATTCATGAAAGACTGAAGAAGGTGTATGGTGTTGTGACAGTGGATGTCAGCACTGTTAGACGATGGGTTCGTCGTTGTAAGGAAGCTGAAGGGCAAACACCGTTGACTGACGAAAAGCAGAGCAGCAAGCCGGTGAGTGCAGTGACTCCACACAACATTCAGCAAGTTGATGACATCATTCTGTTCAATACGTCACAACCCTCAAAAAACTTAAAGCACGTCTTCAGCGAGTTCGCCCAACAAAATCAATGGCAGATGTTCTTTTGCATGACAATGCAAGACCACACACCAGTCGTCACACCTCTGATGAGATTGTCAAAATTGGATGGGAAGTTTTGCCTCATCCCCCATACAGCCCTGACCTGGCACCATCAGACTTCCATCTGTTCGGGCCGCTAAAAGAAGCTCATCGTGGGATTCATTTTGAAGATGAGGAGGCCGTCAAAACATCCGTGCGTCAATGGCTTAGGAAGCAGAGCTGTGATTTTTACCGTGCTGGGATACATGCCCTTGTTCAAAGATGGACCAAAACTGTAGAGATGGGCGGAGATTACATTGAAAAATGACAAAATGATCCTCAATGTTGTGGTTTTCAACCTATGTAATTGCATTTAAATTTCCTGACAATTAAACGTAGAAAAAAAAATAGGAGGCATTACTTTTTGACTGACCCTCGTACATGTCCTTTGAATATCCTGTCTCCAGTCATCCAAGGTGTCTTTTTCGGAACATGAGTGTATATTACTATACAAAGAGAAGCCGTTGTGTAATGTTCTTACCATAAATCTCAAAGAGTACTTGGCCAATTTACTTCAAATTTTTACAAGATATTCTAATAAACATTTGGACAGACATAGGCTATATTTTTTTAAAAAACAATAATGAACATGTTTCCTTTTAAAACCAACAACAAGAAAGAAAATACTAAGCTGTAAAAATATTACCTATGATAGCTGAGCACTTAAAGCATCGGACAAGTTATTTCTCCCATATATATTCATCTCCTTATATATAATTTTAAACAAAAATTGTATAAACAAATATGAGCTTTTTTTACCCTCTCAATTGGTTTTAACATAAAACTGGAAGTTGTATTTACAACTTATCTGCTAATGATTAGAATACTGCTATGGAATCTGAAGAGTCCGAAACTTTGAAATGTTGTAGGTTCGCAAATTAAAACTATGCAAAATGCTGTCATTTAAGCTACTGTCTGCACAGACCCAGCACTAGGAGAGGTCTCGCACCCCATATACCAATGATCCTAATCGAGTTATTGTAAGAGACTTCAGTGCTAGCACTAGGAGAGGTCTCTCACCCCATATACCAATGATCCTAATTCAGTTATTTTAAGTGACTTCAGCACTCAATCAAGGTTTCATTGGCAATAATAATAATAATAATAATAATAATAATAATAATAATAATGATGATGATGATGATGAAGGCTGTAGGTCCGCAAGAGGGAAGGAGGAAATAGACACAGTGAAGAAAAAGGAGATGGACAGGAGGGGTGGTGTTGGGAGAGGAGAAAATGGACAATGAGAGAGGAGAGGAGATCACTAGAGGTAGTGCAGGAGAGAACGGGTGGAGCACAGAGAAGGAGTTAGTACACATATCCAATTCCTATACTTATTTGGCAATTCTGAAGCATTTGGAGTGTTAGTAAGAGACAAGGCACCAACTCAGGTCGGGGAATAATGGGAAACGAAATCAACCACGTCCTTTTCAAAGAAACAATCCCTGAATTCAATGTAAGTGATTTAAAGATACCACTGGAAACCTATATATCAATGGCTGGACAGTGATTTAAATTCCTGGTTCTGAGCGCCCCCCCCCCCCCCCCCCCCCCACCTCCGCAAAAAAAGCATTTAAGTAATAGAATGAAGTTTGTTGTCTTTGATGGCGTGTGTTCCTCAAATATAAGGATAACAGCAGGAGAGCAGCAGAAAGTGTGTTAGGACTGCTACTGCCCTGTGTGTAAAATGGGAAATCAAAAAGTTATCCATTATTATGACAGGCAAAGTAGCTTTTGCAGGATACTGCAGTACACTTCCAAATGGCATAGGTACATGACACTATATTTCAACATAGTCACCAAGTCCGTGTAAACAGTAGCCAGAATGTTCTATCAATAATTCAATTCCTTGATGATACAATTCTGCTCCTTAGTCATGGAGTCATTTAAGAATCGCTGTGTTAAAATCCCCATCAGTGGAAAATCTCTTTCAAACACGCGATCTAGTGTGATGGATATCATATGGTGCAAGACCTGGACTTTTCAATCAGCATCACCCATGTCTGTGTGGCCTTAGTCAAATTGTTGTTTCACTTCGACTGGACACATTATTGCAATTGGTCCATGTATCGCCAGAATTTCACGGAGAATCTGTATGCAATTTACACATTTTCCCACAAGAACCTTCTGTCCCACATACTTCAACTTTGGAATATGTTTCCAGCTGCTGTGATGCACCTGTCATCCACATCACAGCACGACTTTGTCGGCTGGAAACACAGAACAAGTATTCTCTTCTAGCAGCATCCCACACTCTTGTCATGCATTAGTCTCAGGATGGGATCAGCTGTGTAACATACTCTCTGAACTCCTTACGTACATAAAAGGTTTGTCGAATAACGAGAACAGCAGTCTCATGACAATGTTTGCTGAAGGTGCTGTTTTGTATGGAAAAATGACTAGCTGATATGAACCATTCTGTGGAGCATAATGAAAAAGAAGCAGCAATTCTGCCGTACTGGGGAAAGACTACGTTACTGTACTTAAAAGTTTTAATGATGCGTGATTTTCAGTTTGAGGAAATTGTGAGGGAAAATGGACAAGCAATTCTTTGTACACTGGGTTAACCGTGCACATATGGAGCAAAAATAGTACCTCTTCCCTCCTCCCTGAAAAGTACAGAATCAGGCTGAAGAGGACTGAATCAAACTGCACCGAAGACATAGAAGCATATCAATGGAAATTTTCTCCAATCCAAGATTCATTTATTCTGATTTCATTCTTCATCGGGATGCAAGGGTGTGGTGTCCACTGGAAGCAATCCGTAAAACTTTTAGAGGATGTCCTTCTTCCAAGCTAACTAGTATGTGCACGCAGGGGCACATGCAAGGCGCTCGCACTTGCACTTAGCTGCACAGCTAAAGTGTCCCAACTAAATACATTGCATTGCCACTACAGCATGATTGAGGTGAGAGGCTGTATGACGTCAAGTGGGCAGGGGAAGAAAAGAGGCAATGAGGGTGAATGACAACTGTGGGAGAGAAAGGAAACAAGCACACAGGAAGGACTGTGACACCAGTGAACTTCCTCTGGTGCAGGCAGGGAGAAATGTGTGTGTGGTACATAGTAATGTCGAGTAATGGACATGGAAAAGGGGGGGGGGGGGGGGGAGCAGGACGAGGAAGACTGCAGAGGGGAGGATGTGAGTCTACACTATGTGGAGGTGAGGAAGGGGGAAGTGGACATAGTTGCGGCACAAAGGCCAGATTGAGGCTTGGAGGATTGTGGGATCAATCTCCACAAGCCTCGGCCCCAACACTCATCAGAAAATCTGTTCTCCCCACCTCCTCCCTTTTCACTCATATTATATTCACAGTCTTCCTTCATTCAATCTCCCCCTCCAAGTCAATTTCTTCACACCCCTGTGCACAACAAACAACTCTCACTGCCTGCATTAAGCAAGCTCACCAGAGCCGCATTCCTATCCACTGCACTTGATGTGATTCCCTCCCAGCTGTTGGTCACCTTACCTTCTTCCGTCCTGATTTCCTCTCCCAACCTCCCCCTCTCCCCTCACTAACCCAACAGCTCCCTACCTCAGCTGAACTGCACTGACAGTACAATGTATAAGGCTTGAATAATGTAATAGTGCATGTGTATATGTGAATATGTAAGTGTATCCTGTATTAGTTGGCTCTCAAGTTTTCAGTCTCATTTTTGTGCCTGTCGGCCAATTAACACCTAAACAGTAAGCTGTCACTTTTACTTCTTCCATCATTTACATTCCACCAACGACTTCTATTAACAAATTTATTCTAAAATGTAATAACTGTCAAAGGCAACTGCTTTCCAATGCTAATGTCAGTCATAACCGTATGTATTGATTCTGTGTGGCAATGCTATATGCTAAAAATTCAATAGAACACTTTTAATGTGAGTTACATTGAAGGAATGCGTCTTCTGTATCATACTTGGAACTGCATGCATAAACTTTGAGAGACAGAGCCTCATCCACAACTTCTCATAAATTTACCTGATTATCATGAGTTTTCTCATACAATTAATGGCATTTCACACCCAATATGGGCTATTTATTCTGCACAACCTGTAATTTCTTTTTTCTTAAGAGTTCCTATGTCAGAGCTTTAACACCTGCAATAACAACCAACCAGTTACTGTTTAAAACATCTGGACGGGTTACTTTCAACAGTGTCAGCTTACTTTCAACAGCGTCAGGTCAATATTCAATTAAAAATAAATAAATGGGAAATCTGCTACAATACGTCCTTGCCTTCCTCTGAACTAACAACAGGCTGACTCAAGTGGATCTGAAAAACCACAATGAAGTTACAGATTTCTCCTGTACACAAAATACTGCTAATGGTGAAAATCATACAAAGTGCTTCGAAAAAATCCCATGACCAACAAGGCATATAACCTGATTTGTAGTACACTAATATCCGTAAGTCAACTGATCTTTGAGACCTGTAAAATAACATTGTGTCATCCAATGTTGTGCATACTAAACAGTGTGGGATGCTACAGACACATGTGATACAGCTAGTACTCCACTTAGTGTGACTTCCGAAGTTGGCAGCGTGGTTCAGGCTGCACATTTTGCATGTGTGTGACACACAGTATTCATGTTGTAGGAACGTGGGACTTGAAAGGAATAAATTGTGTGTGCCACGTCACTGACGGATTACAGGTAAGCAATAAATATGTGAAGAATATTGCGGGTGAAAGGATGTTGCAGTATGGGCAATATCAGCCACATGCTACAGCTGAGTGAGAAGGTTTTTATCAGCTGTGAAGCTAGACACAGCACAGTGACTTTATTCACAAAGCGAGGAGCCAATTAGGCTTTTGTACTGTTATGCAAAGGTGTCATACCACATATTTCCTTTCTGTATGCCACTCATAGAGACATTACACACCCTAGTAAGTTTCTTGGGGTATCTTGTATCTGTATCACCCTGTTGTCTGTTGGTAGCGCACCTCTTTGTGTACACATTATAGCGATGTCTCAAACTGTTTTGTGTGTTTTCTAGATCTCTCAACTTAAGGTTGTAAGTGAGTGTATGTAACTTGTAAGTAATCCCCAAAGCCAGTTTAACAATGAAAGCTCTTTGCACAAAAGTAATTTCAAGTGGGGAAAAAGCACCTTTTGTGAGATACGAAGTTTGGAAACCAGGTACATTACACTACAATGGAAGATGTTATAATAAAAGTTAATTATATGATGTATGGTACCAAGTATGTGTGTTTAGAACAAATGTCTGCTTGTCACACAGAAAGAGAACATTATCCATCTGTTACCTGGATGAAGCATGCCCTTAAAGCGAGAGGCATCCTCTGTACCCCATGTTAAAGGTTCTGACGATAGAGGAGACGGCTGAGTGCGAGCCTGACCCCGAGCACTCGAACGGCCCCGGCTGCTTCCTCCACGAGCTCTGCCTCGTTTTCGTGTTGTATTTCGTTGATTTTTTTCTGTTTCAGTAACAAGAAAAGAGCACTTTCTCATTTAAGGATTTACAATGGGTACAGAATTACAAAAAGGATTTCAACTATCTCATAATTTAATACACAATGACCCATCATTTCAAAAAATATATCCAGGTCTGAATGCTGTACTAAGAAGAAAATTCACTTGAGAAAAACCGCAAGGAGACAAAATGGATGGCCAGTATTTTTTCTTAGTAGGCAGACAACAAAGTCCAGCCAATACACACACACAAGTAGAAAAACCAACCATAACCTTTCAAACTGTTAGTATCCAAAAATTACGAAACAATTTTTTTAACTGCTAAAATACACATATAAAAGTAGAAATAATTATTGTAAGTTCCAGAACATAATAGCTCTGAAAGTTACGACAGATTTTTTTCTACTTTTACCTATGTCTATCAAGGAAGTGCTGACCGCATGTTCTTCCCTTATAAAAACCAAAGAAATGAGGTGGTCAAGGGAAACCAGCAATGTCATATAATTATTTGAGACTAAATCAGTGGTTGGGGAAACCCCCAATAAACTAATCTTAAACAGAACTAAGGGAGCAACAAATTGTACCATTTCATTACCAAATAAAGTTCTTAATTTAATCTTGCACTTGAGTAAAGATCAATTGATGTAGTGTATCCAGATACACATTTACAGTCAGGATTCAAGCATAAAAGTATACTAATTTTGGGTAGTCTAAATTTCACTGCAAAAACTTGTGTCAATTCCACAATCCCCAGGCACATGTTTTGAACTGTTACTCTCAAATTGTGAGATATTATCAAAATTCTTTCCGATACATCAATTTTGTTTCCGAACTTGGCACACAAACCGTAGTCTGTAGAATAGAGATAGTAACAGCTACAGTCTATGCAGATTCAATTAAAATCTCAATATATTTGGTAGCCAAGGGAATTTTAAGCACCTATGTTACAACAAAAAATTTTATGTACCAGTAATTTTTTGGACAAATTCCAATTCATACAAATCATATTGACAGGTAATCTGTTGCAGATGTAATTCTTATATAAGTAAGCAGCAGACATAAAAAATCACAAAACGTTTTGGAAATCACATTACAGTCATCTTTCATTTCATCAAGCATAAATTTACTCTGTATAAAAATGTATGTCATTTTATAACAATTCTTGGAGCACAGTTCTTATGATCACTCATAATGTAATAATTCTCGATGTAATTCTTTATGACTGTCACAAAAACGTGATTTATGCATCAAGTCATGGAGGGGGGGGGGGGGGAGACATTTTTCTTACGCTAGCATGTTTAAGTTCATGCATGCAGGCATTTCACAAGAATTACCAGTCTTATTCACACAATACTGCGATGAAGTAAGGAATGGTCCCGACTGTTTCTCTGCACACTGTGTACTGTACAAGACATATTTGATAAAGTTCAAAACACCGGGCAATTCAAACCAATAATGCAAAAATGACTGAAGTTATACTGTTCCATTGGCAAACTTAAAATGACAAAAAGTTATTGGAAACTAAATTACCCAACAATTTCTTAAAAAATGCTTTCCTCTGTCGGGGAGGGGTAATCTTTATCAAGAGGTTAATTACAGGAGTTGTTCCAGGAAAATTCGCAATATATATTTTATTTCACAACAATGTTTACGACAAATGACAGGATGATTCCTTCACAGGGAGATGAGCAATTTTCTCCCAGATACTTTCCAAATCTGAATTCATACTCAGTCTCAGAAAGATGCTGTCATGTTCAGAGTACATGTCCACCTCCCGATAGCAGTTACTTTGTGGCTGTGGATGGTTTTATAATGGTCTATTCACCTCTCTAAGATGTGAGCAGATACTGATTCCATTACCATCATTTACGGTTTTCAGCACTGCACTTAACTTCAAACCCCTCACATCAGCTTTTATTGTAGGTTAGGTGCTTAAAATTCCCTTGGTTTGCCAATATATTGAGGTTTTAATTGATTTTGCATTGACTACAGCCATTACAAGCTCTTTATTCTACAGACTACTGTTTGATTTGTATTATAGCACCATCACCCCATCAGCCACCCTTTGTATCACCACCACCATCACCACATGGAAGTGATTTAGAACACAAAAGCAAACTGGAAGTATGCTGTGGGTTCTTTTGAACAAATGGTGCTATGCAGCTTGTAAATATTGGAAATGTCACTTTATATGTAAACAAGACCTCTCACTGGGTAGCAAAGTGCTGAGCAGGGGAAAATATACTACCCTCTGGGTGAAAGAACTCTTTTTCTGTGAAATGTGACAATATACTTTTCATCAAAGATGTAAAACTTTTCAATCCTTTGAATTGTAAAGATTTTATTCACTGGTGTATATCTTACTGGTACTCTGGGAAGTGAAACCAAGCAAAAACAATTCGTTTTGGAAAGATCTTTCATGCGTGGTAACATGTACACTGTGTATTTTCAATATTATTATGACAGTGTAAACATGGATTCCATTAAATACAGCACAGTAGCTTCCAAAACACTGAAACCAAAATTGCATTGCATGATGCACATTTTGTCAGCCCATCATAGTTCATGTCAATGTTATCTCACTAGGCAATAGCAACATAACTGTTATGCAATATGAACCCATAAATATGAAAAGTTAATGGTTTAAATTAATATACATGCAGTATAGCTAAAGGGAAAGCTAAGCTTTCATGTATAATACTGGTTGTTAAAAAGTTTTTGCTGTCCCGCCCCCCTTGGAGGGTGTGGTTAAGCACGATCCTAGCAGTGCAAATTAAATTGCAGAACTAAATATTGCTAACAAGCACAATTATAAATTTCACTGTTGCACTGCGAACATTTCGTGGGTTACCTGGCTGAATACATGTTCCGTCAAGCACTCTCTCTCTCTCTCTCTCTCTCTCTCTCTCTCTCTCTCTCTGCCTTTCCCTCCTAAAAAATTCCCAAGTTTTCCCCAGAAGAAAAAGTTTCGGGTTTTTTCAAAACTTCCTGGAGCATATACACCCTGGCTGGGGGGGGGGGGGGGGGGGGGCAAAGAAAACTTGCTAGTTTTCAGGGTAATTCTTTCTCAAGCTGGATTACACACACATATATTTATTTATTCATTTATTGCCATTCTATATACTGGTCTCTGAGCATATTCCAAAGATTTTGCCAGTAACAGTCATGAATATTACAGTTTTAATCAGTATACAAATTTTGGACATTATGCAATTGTCTTTATTGATGTGCTTAATACCTCTAATAAGTACATACCCAATACTAGACCAACAATAAATAAATGAAGTAATCCTTATTGGGGACATACTTCGAACACTTCCATTTACTTGCTCTTACTCTGAAACACAGTATACGTCACCATAAATTAATATAACACTTCTCCAACTTTATGCTGAAGTCAGTGAGTGTACAGAGCTGATAAACAGTTGTCTGATCACTGCAACATCTAACTGTGCAATGTGTTATAAGTTAATGGGTACACTACACCTACTGACTTGTTCCGCACCCACGAGAATCATCTCATTTTCGGGCCTATGGAATGAAAACTGAATCGAATATAGTCTAACCTAATCTAAGACCAACATATCTGCATCCAGCAACAGCCAGCAGAAGTTAAAAAACAATCTGATGCAAGTAACAAATAATGAATGGTAATATTTATAAAGGGCATTCGAAAAGAAATGAGCTGGAGGTATAATTACAGAAACCAGTACTTGTATGTCAGAAGTATTGACCCTGGCTATTGAGACACTTGTCCCACTGTAACACAAGGTGGTGAATGGATGTCTCATAAAATTCTCGGGGTTGCAATGTTAACCATTTCCGCACATACAGCTGGATGTCATCGTCTGAGGTGAGTCATTTGCCCCTCAGAGCCTTTTTAAGGGGGCCAAAAATGGTGTAATCACAAGGAGAGAGGTCTGGACTGTATGGAGGGTAGGCGAGAAACCACCACTTGAAATTCTGCAGGAGTGGCACAACTGTTTTGGCCGTATGAAGCTTTATATTAAGCAGAATGACCCTACAGGTGAGATTGCCTGGTCATTTTGATTTGATCGCTTTCGAAGGATCTTCAAGGTTTGCGAGTAACACCGGGCATTCACTGTTGTCCCACGCTGCAGGAAGTGAATCAGAAGGAATGAATTTTTCATCCCCTTAAAAAGGCTCTGAGGGACAAACGATTCACCTCGGATGACAATGTCCAGCTGTACGTGCAGAAATGGTTAACATCGCAGCCCCGGGAATTTCATGAGACAGTCATTCACCACCTTGTGTCACAGTGGGACAAGTGTCTCAACAGCCAGTGTCAACACTTCTAACATACAGGTACTGGTTTCGGTAACTAAGCGTCCGGCTCGTTTCTTTTTGAATATTCCTTATACATTGCCACAAGAAAACATACAGGTACTGGTTTTGGTAACTTTGCCTCCGGCTCATTTCTTTTTGAATGCCCATTATACATTGCCACAAGAAAAAAAATACTTATAACAATAATTTTATGAAGCATTACACTTGAAGGTAATGGGCAGACTGATCATAATTAGGGCAAATAAAATGGAACACTTCAAGGAAGGGCACACTTCCCCTCCCCCACTATAAATGTTAGGTAAATTCTTCTCTTTGTCAGTGTTCATCAACTTTTATTGTTAGCTAGTTCAACTACAAGCACATACATGTTGTAATACAGTAAATATACTAACCTGAAGTGAGAGGTGTGGTGACAGTGCGATCAGTGCCAACAGTCTCTTTGGTATCTACGTCCTCTTTCTTGAGATCATCTGCAGTGTCAGTTGTTTTATTTGAAGTGGAAGGTGGTGCAGTTGTTCGCAATCTATGGCCAGCAAACATTGCCGATGGAACTGGTAACTGTTCAGGACCAATTTTCCGAATGGCAGAAGCCACTAAGTCTAGGTTCAATACTTCCACACCAGTGCGCAGTCGTTTGCCTATGTGTGAAAATGTACAAGAATTATTATTTCTTAATGCTGTGTCTAAACACTTAAACTGAAAAAGTATGAATCTATTACAAACAATACAACTTTAAAAACAAGTACCAGTAATAGAAAACAACATGAACTTTTTTAACCTCAGTTCCCATAAGCTAACAAAAGGTCAACATTTTCACAAGTACTCTATAATAACCTGCATTTAAGTAAAGATAAGAACCATTCATCAATTCTATTTCTATGTATATCATGCATATTAGGCCCAAGCACATGTATATATCCAGATTAACAAAAGACTATACAACAGTACAGCATGTCATACACAAGTAGATGAACTGAATTTACAGTCTGATTGGATTTATAACTAAGAAACAAACATTAGGAATGCTGCTTACTTGCATTTGATAGTGCCAAATGAGCAGCACTGGTCAATGAGGAGGATGAACTGCTCGATGTTGTTGATGCACGCAATACCAGTGGAAAAGGACCGACGCTAAAACAAAACACAGAAAATCAACCATAAAAATCAAAATTATTTGATGTTACAGAATCTGATTGAACATTCATCTTTAAATATATTTATGTTAGAAGGAAAATTTAACAATATGAGAAATAAGAAATGTTGGAAGAATTCAATGTGCTTACACTGACTCATTTAAGGCCAAAAAATTCCATTCTTTTTGTTTTGTACTGTATAAAAGAAGTGGTGCACAATTTCATACAATTATCACCCTATGAGCCTAAGGAGGGACTTGGAACAGTGTATTCAACACAGACACGATGCATATTCAGTAAACTGTTACCTTTACTCCTTAATTATTTACAAACTTATAAGAAGATCATAAACACCACAATAAGGGGCACGATGGCTTTCTTGTGCACTATCCTGGAAGTTTGTTTACATTCATCCATATTGACACAACCACTATAAAAGCTCTCGGTGACAGTGAAAGGCTGTAGTCTAAGTCCTGGAAACAATGTACTATCACTACATACAATCCAAAGCAGAAAGGAAATATGTGTTTGAAGTCTTTCTTCCACTGTCAGTGATTCCACACTGCAGAGATGGGTACTTAGCCTCAAATGCATACTTCTGTAGACTGTTGAGTATTTTTTACACTCTGCCCATCCACCCCCTCCCCTTTTTAGTCACTTCTCCTGTGCCAACCTCTTCATCTCATTCAAGTAGCACTTGCACCCTACATTCTCAGTTACTTGCTGGACATATTCCAATCTCTGTGTTCCTCCATAGTTTTTACCCTCTACAGCTCTTTCTAATATCACTGAAGTTATTCCATGATATTGTAACACATGTCCTACCACCCTGTCCCTTTTTCTTGTCAGTGTTTTACAATGTATACCTTTCTTCACCGATTTTGCAGAGAATCTCCTCACCCCTCCCCTTATCAGCCCACTAATTTTTAAAATTCTTCTCTAGCACCACATCTCGAATACTTTGATTCACTTCTGTTCCTGTTTTCCCACAGTCCGTATTTCACTAACTACAATGTTATGCTCCAAACAAACACTTTCAGAAATTTCTTGCTGAAATTAAGGCATATGTTTGATACTAGTAGACTTTTCTTGCCCAGGACTGCCCTTCTTGCCAGCGTTAGTCTGCTTTTTACGCCCCCTTGGTCCATCCGTCATGGGTAATTTTGCTGCCTGGGCAGCAGAAAACTTAACTAAATTGTGATCATCAATCCTGTTGCTAAGTTTCTCGCTGTTCTCATTTCTACTACTATTCATTACTTTCATCTTACTTCAATTTTCTCTCAATCCATACTCTGTACTCATTAGACTGTTCATTCCATTCAGCAGATTCTGTAATTATTTTTCACTTTCACTAAAAGTAGCAATGTCCTCTGTAAAACTTATCAATGATATCATTCCATCTTGAATTTTGATTCCACTCTTCAAACTTCTTTTATTTACTTCATTGCTTCTTCAATGTCTATATGGAACAGCAGGGGCGAAAGACTATCTTACTTTTACGCCCTTTTTAATCCTCCCTGTATTTAACTGTATTTTCATCATACTTTTTCTTTTCCTCATGATCTTCAATTTGTAACAGATATGCTCTCACACATGACCAGCCAAATACTGATTGAATCTGCACTGTTATGGTCCATTACTGCTTCCAGCTCCTCTCCTGCATCCAATGTCCCTTCTGATTCAGGGCTCAGATACACAACACACTTTAGCTGCTCAAAACATGGTCATCATAGTAATACCACAGTTGAAATTCAGTTAAGTACTGAAGTGATCAATGCGCAACACATCAGTTTTTCGTTTACACAAATATTACACCCAGGAGAGCTAGTACTTGAATACAACACAAAAAAAGTCCAAACAATTTTCGAGACCTATTACAAGAAGACACAAAGCACCTTTATATAAATGTAATACACAGTCTCTATCTGTAGTTTAGCTGCATAACTATAAGTGGGATTGATTTCTACAGCTGAACAGTCAATGCTGAGACTTTTCACACATGGTGGTCCAAATTTGACATCAAATTATGTAGTCTTCCCTACCCTTTTCTTTTAGCTAAGTAACTTGTTGATCACAATACCTTTACACATGTTTGCACTATACAACATGAAAAGGCAATTATGACAACATACAGTTAATTTCCAATTTATATCCTTGATGTTTCGGATAGAAATTAAATTATGATATTTAAAATACCCAGTACAAAGAAACACAATGCAATCTAGAAATTCATTAAATGCTGTTGTTGTTGATGATAATTATGCCGATGAGAGCATATCAAAATGAAATACTAAAGGAAAAAATAGTAAGCAAAGTTTGGAAGAATGAAAATAATTTAAGAGTAAAGGAGACCACTCACCGAATAGCAAAAGCATTAGGTTGTTGACAGGCCCACACAAAAAAATAATGAAAACTTTGCTATCTTTCGAAAGAAAACCTAATCTTTGACAACCTAGAGTGGTAAAAGCCGTTGCCTGTAACGCAACTGCCGCTAGCGTTCCTTATGGTATGATTCGGCACTAGTGAACTACGCATGACAAAACTTGATGTATTTCCCTACCAACTGACACTACAATCACCATTGTAGGTACTATGAATTAATTTATATGAATTGTCAAACATGTAAAGTCCTCTTGAAACACACTTTATATATATGTAGTGTGTGTTTTTACAGAAATGTCCAAAAGAACAGAAACAATTTTTGATACAGCAACTATTATGAATTAAGACACACAGAGTGATAGACACTGGCTG
Source organism: Schistocerca gregaria (assembly GCF_023897955.1). Lineage (NCBI taxonomy): Eukaryota > Metazoa > Arthropoda > Insecta > Orthoptera > Acrididae > Schistocerca > Schistocerca gregaria. The sequence continues at coordinate 459,130,615 of NC_064923.1, forward strand.
CAGGCGGACACTGATTGAAATCACTGTGGAAAGTTGAAAATTTGTGCCGAACTGGGAGTCAAATACAGATCTCCTGCTTACTAGGCACATACTCTGAAAACTGAGCCATCCAGACACAGTGGTCACTGCAACTGCATGGACCAACATAGCACATTTCTCGACAGACCCACATTCTCCACTTACTTACACACTACTACTGTAGTGGCCTTGCGCACCACACTCAAACTCTTATGGGAGTGGGTGAAATGCAGCGAGTAATGTGGATAATGGGCAAAGGGCACTGGACTAGTAGTGTGTGGATAAGCTGAGAGTTTGGATCCAACAGGAGGCATGCTCGGGGAGTCGGTACAGTTGCAATGACCACTGTGTCTGGATGGCTCAGAGCATCTGCCTAGTTAGCAGAAGACCCGGGGTTCGACTCCTGGTCCAGCACAAATTTTTAACTTTCCCCAATGATTTCAATCAATGATCGTTCACAGCCAATGCCTGCCATTTTTGTGTCTTCTGGTCAAATACCCAGACAACAAAATAACTCTTTGCAGAAGGCCAATTCTATTAATAACAATAGTTATTACATCGACTTATTAGTTCTGGTGAAAGGCTAGTATTGAAAACTACTGAAACGAACAGAAACTAGGCTGTCAGGTGTCAACGTAATCCCAAATAATGACAAGTAGGTCAATTACTGTTTCTGGAGTTAAACACCAATCACTGGTAGTCAAGGTCCACAATGGTCAAGAGTTCATTGTAACCGCCAACAGGCTGGCCCCTTCTCGGTCAAGGACCTGCCTGGCAGAGCAGTGGTGCAGATGGCTGGTGGGCGTAGGAGCTTGGGCAAGATGTATTAAGGGCAAAGAAAAGTTATGACTAGAGTTCACAGTAAATATGTATGTAGCCGAAGTACTTCAGTTGTCTACAGAATTATTAACAGTCATTTTGTTGTGAATAAGGCAAATATGGATCAAATTGCTGTGCTCATATAAAAGCAACAATTGAAGAAAAGTTTAATAAGGCAGTTGCAGGAGCAGCAGTGTCTCATGGGGACGTAAAAATGCAAACCTATCTCTCTGTAGCAATTGATTCAAATCCATCAACTGTGGCAATGGCAGTTAATCCAGTAGTAGGTGCTTCCTTGAGTGATTTTATATGATCTTTTTCAGGAAAATGAAATGAAAATGTGCACACATTTCTTCAAAATATTAAAGGTACAGGTCATACATGTGCATGATCGCATGTGTTTCAACTGAATATTAAACAATGGAAAATCCAGAACAGAATAATTACAGTATTATGAAAATGGTATACTGCTACTCACCATACAGTGGTGATGTTGAGTCACAGACAGACACAACAAAACAACTGCTAGCAGCCTTTTCATTTCATTATGCCTGTCTAAAACTCAACATCTCCACTATATGTTGAGCAGCAAAAACTCAACATCTCCACTATATGGTGAGCATCAATCTATCCTTTTCAAAATACTGTCAACTGAATATTATTGAACTTAAATTGTCTGGTGATGCCAGCATTGAGTCAGTAGATTCACTTTGAAAGGCTTTCTCTTTTGTAACATTTGTGTGCGGATTAGTAGAACATTTCACAGACATAAAAAGTGTTAGTTTTTATCAGGATAAGGTACCCACATTGAACAAAATCCTGCTGAAGACTTTGAATCACTTGCAGACAGATTCCATGTGGTTTCTTGCCAGACATATATGTCAACAGAATGCCAAGAACGTTAATGACATCTTACTTCGTGAGGCAGTGGCCTACTCAACTGATGTCTTTTGTGAAGAGAGATTGATCCCAGAGTAAGAGGATGAAATCTAGTTCAAGGCCTTTACCTTACAAGAAGCATTACAGCTCGATCTGTTATTGAAGGAGGCAAACCAATTTCTAACAACTGCAAGAAATGGGACTGAAGTGTGCCATGTTTTCAAAACCAGCATCCAGTGTAATCGTTGCCTATGATCAAGATACTGTCCACACGAATGCCAAGTGCCGCATTTTGTGCATCTCAGAGAAGTAGGACATATGCAACAGGCATGCTCTAAGCTACAATACCAGTGAAATAGGAACTTGGTGAGTATTAGAGATAGCCACAGAGGAAATAACATAGGCCAAAATTTGAGAAATGAGTCAGGTGACGGACTATTCTCCGCCCCAGGATCTCATTGAGTTTGGTTAATCTGGTGAGGAGCCAAGGATTAGAAAAGGTGGGAAATGTGAAGTCGATCAGAAAATTTGATGATAAAAAAGCGAAGATAGTTTTTGATAGCAGAGTGCAGGTGAGTTTATTATTCACCCCGCTTAGCAACGAGCATACCTTGCGGTGGCCTTGCTAACGTCCGTGTGGAATGCAAAGTGAAATAATACTCTCTGTAGCCTTGTGGGAGATTAAATGCTGACTGATAAGGAAAATTTGCACTTACAGTGGAAGTCATGGAAAAATCCAGAATCTGGTGAGCACCAAGGGAGTGATTTCCTGTGCTGTACTTGTGATGCTGCTGGTTTTAGTTTGTGTACTGTTGACCAATAATTCCTATTTGGCAGTGACAGTACAGTAAATGCATCTGAGAACATAGGAAAGGGTCCGTCCTACTATTCTCAGAAGACTGATTCACTTCAGTGCTTAAGTCAACTGAATGCAAAACATTACGTGGTGGAATGGGAAGGAGTCTTTGGGCAAAGTTTGAATCTTAATTCCCTATGCACTCAGTTATTCTGGTACATCAAACCTCCAAGAACTAGTCATTGGTGAGTTACAAGTATATGTGAAAAGAAGTATAGATCAACCAGTTGTACTGAAAGAAGAAATATTTTTCTTGGTTAGTACTGACAATTTTGGCAGGACAGACTTCATGATACTCAAGGGAACAATTTTAGAAAGTACACAAGAGTTACTGGAAATGAAATGTGGGATAGGTTGATGCATCAACATCTACATCCATACTCCGCAAGCCACCTGATGGTGTGTGGCGGAGGGTACCCTGAGTACCTCTATCGGTTCTCCCTTCTATTCCAGTCTCGTATTGTTCATGGAAAGAAGGATTGTCGACATGATTCTGTGTGGGCTCTAATCTCTCTGATTTTATCCTTACGGTCTCTTCAAAAGATATACATAGGAGGGAGCAAAATACTGCACGTGACTCTTCAGTGAAGGTAAGTTCTCGAAACTTTAACAAAAGCCCGTACCGAGCTACTGAGCGTCTCTCCTGCTTCCACTGAATCTCAGTCTGGCATCTGCTTTACCGACGATCAACTTTATATGATCATTTCATTATAAATCACTCCTAATGCCTACTCCCAGATAATTTATGGAATTAACTGCTTCCAGTTGCTGACCAGCTATTTTGTAGCTAAATGATAAGGGATCTATCTTTCTATGTATTCACAGCACATTACACTTGTCTACATTGACATTCAATTGCCATTCCCTGCACCATGCGTAAATTCGCTGCAGAACCTCCTCCATTTCAGTACAATTTTCCATTGTTACAACCTCTCGATACACCACATCATCATCCGCAAAAAGCCTCAGTGAACTTCCGATGTCATCCACCAGGTCATTTATGTAAATTGTGAATAGCAACGGTCCTATGACACTCCTCTGCGGCACACCTGAAATCACTCTTACTTCGGAAGACTTCTCTCCATTCAGAATGACATGCTGCATTCTGTTATCTAGGAACTCCTCATCCAATCGCACAATTGGTCTGATAGTCCATATGCTATTACTTTGTTCATTAAACGACTGTGGGGAACTGTATCGAACGCCTTGCAGAAGTCGAAAAACACGGCATCTACCTGTGAACCCGTGTCTATGGCCCTCTGAGTCTCGTGGACGAATAGCGCGTGCTGGGTTTCACATGACTGTCCTGTTCGAAACCCATGCTGATTCCTACAGACTAGATTTCTAGTCTCCAGAAAAGTCATTATACTCGAACATAATATGTGTTCCAAACTTCTACAACTGATGGACGTTAGAGATATAGGTCTATAGTTCTGCACATCTGTTCGACGTCCCTTCTTGGGAACGGAGATGACCTGTGCCCTTTTCCAATCCTTTGGAATGCTACGCTCTTCTAGAGACCTACGGTACACCGCTGCAAGAAGGGGGGCAAGTTCCTTCGCGTACTCTGTGTAAAATCAAACTGGTATTCCATCAGGACCAGCGGCCTTTCCTCTTTTGAGCTATTTTAATTGTTTCTCTATCCCTCTGTCGTCTACTTCGATATCTACCATTTTGTCATCTGTGCGACAATCTAGAGAAGGAACTACAGTGCAGTCTTCCTCTGTGAAACAGCTTTGGAAGAAGACATTTAGTATTTTGGTCTTTAGTCTGTCATCCTATGTTTCAGTACCATTTTGGTCACAGAGTGTCTGGACATTTTGTTTTGATCCACATACCGCTTTGACGTAAGACCAAAATTTCTTAGGATTTTCTGCCAAGTCAGTACATAGAACTTTAGTTTCGAATTCATTGAACGCCTCTTGCATAGCCCTCCTCACACTACATTTCGCTTCACATAATTTTTGTTTGTCTGCAAGGCTTTGGCTATGTTTATGTTTGCTGTGAAGTTCCTTTGCTTCTGCAGCAGTTTTCTAACTCAGTTGTTGTACCAAGGTGGCTTTTCTCCATCTCTTACGATCTTGCTTGGCACATTCTCATCTAACGCATATTGTACGATGGTTTTGAACTTTGTCCACTGATCCTCAACACTATCTGTCCTTGAGACAAAACTTTTGTGTTGAGCCCCGTCAGGTACTCTGTAATCTGCTTATTGTCACTTTTGCTAAACAGAAAAATCTTCCTACCTTTTTTAGTATTTCTATTTACGGCTGGAATCATCGATGCAGTAACCGCTTTATGATCACTGATTCCTTGTTCTGCATTAACTGTTTCAAATAGTTCAGGTCTGTTTGTCACCAGAAGGTCTAATATGTTATCGCCACGAGTCGGTTCTCTGTTTAACTGCTCAAGGTAGTTTTCAGATAAAGCACTTTAAAAAATTTCACTTGATTCTTTGTCCCTGCCACCCGTTATGTCTCCCAGTCTATATCCGGCAAATTGATTCTTTGTCCCTGCCACCCGTTATGAACGTTTGAGTCTCCCAGTCTATATCAGTCTATATCCGGCAAATTAAAATCTCCACCCAGAACTATAACATGGTGGGGAAATCTACTCGAAATATTTTCCAAATTATTCTTCAGGTGCTCAGCCACAACAGCTGCTGAGCCCGGGGGCCTATAGAGACATCCAATTACCATGTCTGAGCCTGCTTTAACCGTGACCTTCAACCAAATCATTTCACATTTCGGATCTCCGTCAATTTCCTTTGATGCTATTGCACTTCTTATAGCTATAAACACGCCTCCCCCTTCACTGTCCAGCCTGTCTCTGAGGTATACATTCCAATCTGAGTTTAGGATTTCATTGCTGTTTACGTCTGGTTTCTGCCAACTTTCTGTCCCTAGTACTATATGGGCGTTGTGACCATTTATTAATGAGAGCAGTTCTGGGACCATTCTATAGACGCTCCTGCAGTTTACTATTAGCACATTAATATTGTTATTTCCTGTTGCATTTTGCCTACTCCTACCTTTCCATGTCTCAGGAGGCGTGTTGTCGGGCCAAGGGAGGGAATTCTCTAACCTAAAAAACCCCCTTGTGCAATCCACATGTACTCCGCTACACTTGTAGCTGCTTCCGGCGTTTAGTGCACGCCTGACCTATTCAGGGGGACCCTATATTTCTCCACCCGATAGCGGAGGTCGAGAAATGCATCTGCCTGAGAAGGATAGAAGTTTGTTGTATTCGGTACTTGAGGAGATTAGGACAGTCTTTGAATAACAGAGGGATCTGCTTGCTACCAGTTTGACTCACCATGAGAGTCCCACCAGATGTGCTAGACCAATCAGTCAAAAACCATATAGAATTCCACATTATTAGCAACCTGTGGTTGAACAAAGCATTAAAAACAGATGGAAGCAGGGATAATAAAACAGTTGTGCACAGTTTCTGGTCTTCGCCTGTTGTCTTCATCCCAAAACAGACGTTAAGATGGAGAAAAAGCTTACTGAAATGAGCTTACATGCAAGCTTTGAATAAAGTAACAATTCTCATATCACTTCCCAAGAATAGACGATATATTGGTCCATTTAGGCAATTGCCAATATTTCACAATGCTAGACATGGCTATCACCAAATACCCCTCACCCCTTCAGATTGTGAGAAAACTGCATCTGTAATACCATCAGCGACCTATCCATACCTGAGGATGCTTTTTGGATTACAAAATGCACCTGTGGCATTCCAAACAGTTTGTGAATTTATTGCTGAGGAGACTGAAACCTTCAGTGTGCCTATGTAACCTCATGACATTATTGAGTTATCCAATTCCCTAGAGGAACATGCACAATGATTAAGAGACCTACTTTCACATACACGAATTGCTTAGCTCCACCTGAAATGGGAGAGCTGCAAATATTCAGAGCCACAGGTTAATTATTTGGGCCACATAAATTTGGGTGATGGGGTTCAACCTGATCCACGATTAACTGATGCAACAAAGACATCTCTTTCCCTCATAACATAAAAGAATTACCGTCCTTTCTGGGTTTGGCAAACTATTTCTATTATTTTGTGCAGAACACATCACCATTGCCAAAACTCTTACCAAATTGTTAAAGAAAGTAGTACTATTTATATGGACCACTGAGTGTGAAACAGCAATGGTTATGTTAAAAGGAATCCTAACATAAACACCTATTTTGGCCTACCCTGATTTTGAAAAGCCCATCATACTCTCGTGTGATGCCAGCGATTTTGCAATTGGGTGTCTTCTTCATCAAGTACATGAAGAATTTGAATGAACCACTGGGTATGAGTCCAGGCAATTAAATCAAGCCGAAATCAACCACAGAACAACAGAGAAGGATCTATTAGCTCTGGCGCATGGCATGAACTACTTTAAATATTACTTATATGAGAGAACGTTTACTGTTGTGACTGATCATGCCAGCTTAATGTGCCTGTTGAACCTCAAGTGCTCTAGTAGCAGACTGTATAAGTAGTCCCTTAGTTGAGTGAGTAATTATTAATCAGTAACGTACAGCCAGGAAAGTTCCATCAAAATGCTGACACCTTCATTAAATCGAAAAATTCAGTGTATACTTGCTGACAAAGTCCTGATTGCTGAACCAGAGAAAGAACAGCACGAAGATGAAGAATGCAAGAAATCTGCAGCATCCTCAGACTTCAAGGTTGTTGATAAAATCCTTAATCATAAAACACCCCAAGGCAGTTGGCTGGTTATTCTGAAATCCATTAGAGAAAGTTACACGACACATGACAGTATACAAGCACGCTACATTCATAAGAAGGCAATAACTTACAATTGGCCTCACAGTTCTGGTGGCCTACTCGTAAAACGGACATCAAAAGTTATGTAAGGTCTTGCTTCCGGTGTCCACAAAGGACACGATATGTAAAACCAAAAATTATATTTCAGAATCTTAGACATCACTACGCATTTGAAATTATTGCCCTTGACGTCATGAGACCATTCGCGATTTCAACTCAAAATATCAAATATGTTTTATCATTCATTGATCACTTATTTCATTTCTTAATTATGGTGCCTCTGGCAGACACGACTGCGTAAATGGTCACCAAAACTTTCATGACATCTTATTTTACTGCACTGAAGCCCTAAAGCCATTATAACAAATCACAGCAGTAACTTGTCATCATCTATTTTCACGAACGTTTACAAATTATTAAAAATCAAGAAATGGCAAACTACCCTCTTCCAGCCAAAAAGTAATGGCTGTGTAGAGCATGTCCATAAGTCTATTTGCTGTTGTATTATGTGGGTCAAAGTTGTACAGACTGAGACACATTGTTCCAGTTCATCTTGTCTTTGTATAATGCGAAAGAGCATAAATCAATCAGCTGCACTCAATTCGAGGTGGTATACAGATGCAAAAATCCATTTACCATTCAAACTAGACAAGTTGTCACCAGATATTGATGCTCCAGTGGTAAAACAGCTGTTCCCATGGTTGAGAGCTGTTTGGAAACAGGTAGAGAAAAATCAATGCAGTTGTTGTCTTTAGGCAAAGTACCACGTAAAAAAAAGTGACAGATCCCGATTATTTTATCAGCCTGAGAAAACTGGGGAAGGTCTAAAAAGTTCACACCTCCCTGGGATTACCGCTGCCAGACTGAGTAGTCGTGCTGCACTTTGACTGGCTGCAACTTTACCAGGGATGACATGGCAGTCATGGACAGGAATTGGCCAACACAGCGCTTCAGATCCGTCGGGCCAGCCACGCATACCAAACCAGCATCCTAGTAGGCAGTGCACTGTTAAGCATCAGTACAGTCTACAGTTGACATCTTCCAATCGAGTTCATAGTAAGGACTGAATGGCTACCAAGTGTTTAGTAAACAGATTAAGATAGTTATTGATAGCTGCCAGAAGTGCTAACATATTAAATTTACAATATAACCCCGCTTTTATGTTCCCAGAATTAACGTTTTCCCACCGTTTACATCATTTTTTTATAATTCTCACAATGTTAATTTGCACCCAATTTTGCGTCAACATATTTATAATTTTCCTGTGTTTTACGCATTACGAAGAAATGTTTCTGGAGGTAAAAATGACCCTTGCAGCATGCTGACTGTCCAGTAGTATTTACAAATATTACGTGGTTAAGTTTCTTGACACCAGGGCACACTACTCGACAGATCTGATCCTGTAAACATGTAAAAGGTGGAACAATTTGTGGCTTATCTTCCGCTGCTCCAAGCACTACTTGGCGGGTGGGAGTAACCAGTTACATTCGAATAAAGATTCATATCTAATCACAACCATTTCCAAACTTTCTCTAATGCGCAAATGCAGTTTCGTGATTGTTGTGGTCATCATGACATATTTGTTGAAGAATATTTAGCATGTTTCTGCATTTGGCCACTTGTGGCGTTAGTTGACACCATCATTCACTCTGCGACTTGCGTTGGTCAAATATTTTTCGTTTGAACAAAGCACCCGTTATATATTTTTTTCCTGCTGAGCTAAAAGTGTTTTGAGAATTTATTCTCGTTGTCGAGTATTTTTACGTATGTATTTTTTGTGACGTTACATAAACAAACAATGTGACTGATAGTTTTGTGTGTGTGTGTGTGTGTGTGTGTGTGTGTGGTTTTCCACATAACTGAGAAGGAACAGTAAGCGATAACCTCAAAAAGACGACTACAGTGCAAGGAACACAGAATAACACATATTCAAACACCACACAAAACACGTATGTACATATTTGAACTTGACAATGAGAAAAAATTTCTTGAAACACGTCATGCTAAGCATGAAAAAATATGTAGGTAGTACAGTATTTCATTATTTAAATAATGAATGACAGCTGCAGTCTTTCAAAAACATTGATTATGACATATGAAACTGAGTCAAATGTTCCTACTTCCCAGACAGTTTTCAGTTCCAGTTACATCAGCGTTTTTTATTAGATAATACACCTCTATTAGATAATAAACAAGTCCCTGACAATCTATTGATGTCTGTTATGTACCTATATCATACGTAAAGTGCGAAAATGCAAAGGGGTATCCTATACGTAACTTTTACAGATTATAACGTTATTTCCCACATTTTACATTTTCCTGTAGTTTACACCATGTTTATGAAGTTTCTTGAAAAGTGTAAAAATGAGGTTTCACTGTATTTGATTAATGATAAATATATTTTTTTTAAATTAATGATTAATATATACATGATTAAAATGATGTGTTGTTCACTCTGACCATAGTTTTCATGTGCACTGAATAAAAGTTGCAAATGGGGTGGACAGCCATCTCAATGATAAAGTTAAGTTATGATGTGTTAACAGAAGTAACCTGTCATGAGGAGGATGATGATACGGCAGCTTTTTGTGTTCTTGTGATTTCTTCGTATCTTCTGAGACAAATATTTGTGTAATACAACATCTTCTGGGTATCCATTACTTTCCTTTCCCTCAGGAAAGTACATACATTTCCATGGGACTTCATGATGATCTAGAATCATGAGCTACTTGGAGTCAAACTCTTGACTCATCATCATCATCATCATCATCATCACCCATTATAACCAGCTAATTTCTTCCCGCTGCAGTGTAATCTTGACAAAAGTTTTAATCTGCCAAGAAGTTTCAAAAGGGAAATCGCATGACTGCTTAGTGACACAATTTTCCTATTCTGGTGCATTTTCACATACGCATTGGACACCTTCCACATCCTACCAGCAACCTGATTATAGTATACCTATTCTCTTTTTAAAAATATGTTTCTCACTAAGCCACAACCAATAGTTCCTATATTTAGATACTGTTGATCACTTCTGCTTTATAGAGAGTGGTCAAAAACAGTCCGAAAAGCTTGTAACGGTGTTGCAAGAAATGTTGCGTTGAGAAGTAATTGTTAAAAAAAAAAATCAATACCCTGCACCATTTTCAAGTTAATTAACACTGAAGTTAGCCAATCACATCATTGCACCCACTGCACGCTCAGATTCAAGCAGCCCATTTCAGACTGTGTCATCAAATGTCTGGATTCCTAAAACCGAAAAAGAGAGTGATACAAAAACTGGACATGGGTCGGTAGTAAGGCTCTTACGCAAGACAAAGGTTGAGCAGTACATGTACAAGCTTCATTCAAACAAAACCGGGTCAGTGCGTCTATCTTTGCCTTACACGTAAGGTGGCACCAAGTAACTGCGGGTATGGTGGTGCCATCTATTGGTAGAGAGACTGACGCGTACGCACCATTTGATGTTGCATAGCAACAGTGTGGTTTCACGCCAAAGAGGAGATGACCACAGAAGTTATCGACCACTACTGAACATACAGGCGAGTAAGCAGGAACAACGAGGAGTGATTTGATTTTTGGCAATGGAGGGAGTTAGGCCGTCAAAAGTATCAATGGGTGAAGGCTGTGTACGATGAGTACAATCTCAGTCATTCAAGTGTTGTGGAATGGCGCAAACGATTCCTTGAGGGACGCGAGTCACTAGAAGATGATGCTCGTCCTGGTCAGGTTCATCAGTTGTAGAAGTGAATGCTTTAGTCTTGGATAACGGCAGAATCACTGTAGACAAGATCCATTGGTTGCTGGGTATTAGCATGGCCACACACCATAATCCATGAACACTTGAAGTTTTGAAAAATCTGTGCACAGTGGGTTCCCCACCAACTGACTGCCGAACAGCGCAAAACTCGAATGGCGCTTTCTTTGAGTCATCTGCTACATTATCATGAGGAGGAATACAGCTTTCTCTTGTGTATTGTCACAGGTGAAACATGGTGTCACCATCTTGAACTGGAAAGCAAGCATCAGAGCAAGCAGTGGAGATATGCGACTTCACCACCTCCAAAGAAATCAAAGGCCATGCACACCAGTTCTGGTAAGGTCATGATGTCCTCCTTTTTTGACCACAAGGGCCCATTGCTTGTCGAGTTCCTTGAACAGGGTACCACCATCAATGCCCAGTGTTACCAAGCCACTTTACAGAATCTTAGATGAAACACCAAGTCGAAACGCCAAGGCAAGTTGTCCAATAGTGTCATCCTCCTGCATGACAATGTCCGCCCACACATGGCCAATGCCATCAAGACGACATTGCAGAAGTTTCAGTGGGAAAATGCTGGAACATCCATCGTGTAACTTTCTAAGCTTGGACCTCTAAAACAAGCTATTCGCAGACATCGATTCGCAACGCACGACGAAGTGTATGACTGAGTCCAGGCCTGGATCTGACAGCAGCCTACTAGCTTCTTCAAGGATGGAATTGACCAGCGAGTGTCTCAATGGGATAAATGTGCCAACAGTTTTGGCCACTATTTTTGAGTATGTGTACTGTGTATAACTACATTTTTGAGTTAACAAAATCATTAGTGTTACTTTACACTAGTGACTGGGTTTAATTTGAATGCCCCTTCAATGCTAGTTAACTCAGAAATGGCACAATATATCAATTTTTTCTTAACAATTATTTCTCAGCATAACCTACCCTGCAACACGCAACACTCTTACAAGCTTTTCAGACTGTTTCTGAACACCTCTGATATTAATCAACCTTTTACCTGTGGCTTTGCCCACATACGCATTCAATATACATACTGAATATACCCCCCCCCCCCTGTGTGCACCTCTTCCTCCCTCTGTCTGTCCATTTCAACCTCACATCTCCATCTCCCCCCCCACCCCACCCCCCACCCAAACAGCTCTGTCCATCCCTGCCTTTATCCATCTCAACCTGTCCCCGCCATGCTCATCAGTACATGTAGCCCCTGCAATACAGTTCAATAAAGCAGACCAATACTACTCCCACAACACACCTGTGGGGCCCAGGAAACCTCTTCTTGCTCCTGCAAAGAATGGTTGGTTTGACAGGCAGTTCCCACACAACATGTCCCTTAAATTAGCTGATTGAGAATGCCCACACTGGCACACCCAAGTGTCACTCATCACTGCCGCACTTCTGCATCTTGTCCCAGCTCAGCTCTTCTGCTGTTCTTACACACTCTTCTGCTGTTACCAGCAACCATCAACTCTTATTTAATGTCACATGTTTTCTATTTATGAAGTTAACACCTCTGAGAGCAACCTGACCTGCTGCGAAAACTAGCAAATTCTACCAATGGTGAATTAATCGCTTGTTTAGAACAGTCATGAAACAAAGGGCAACTCTCACTGGAAGAAGCAATTCCCTACACCACAGAGTTGCCCTGCCTAATCTCTGTACTGAAGGAAACTATAGCCTCCAAGGGTACATAGACCATGGTGTGTAACTGTGTATAATTAACCCAATACTGGTTGTGCTTACCTATGTGCAAACTGCTTATACACAGGATGACTCACCTAAAACTTGCACTGCAAATACTGTGTAAGTGGAAAGTGCTATTGACATGTGGTTTTCAGAGAAGAGATTGGTAGTCAGGGGCTCATACCGTTAGCCAATTAACATACTGTAAAATACTTAAAAAGTGTATTTTTTATATGAACATACACTTTTTAAATGGAACAATATCTATTGATATTTACAGACTAGTACGGTAAATTAGAATGTCAGTGATGTTTGTTGTGGGATTCTAGTGGGAATCGTTTATGAGATACCGTATTTCGAAAAGTTACCACACTAACACTTATACAATACCTGTGGTAGCATACACTAAAGAACAACACAAGTGCATACACTAGTTATGTGGATTCTGACCAAAAACCACAACTGATCATCACAAGTTGTATTCAAAATGACCACTGGCAGTGGAAATACACGCTTCCAGTCTGGCATGGAACGACCGCTGCACACATGCTAGCATTTCAGTGAAGATGTCCAAGCAACCTGCAGTAATGCATTGTTGCACATCATCAGAGGTATTTCTTTAAAGTCAGTACTGCCATTAGTGCCATTATCAAGTGTAATGTTATACAGTGCCTAAGATGGCATACTGTCATATTTAAAATAAATATTCAATAAGTTTTTAAAATAAATGTAACACTGCAAATAAAAAACAGTCTAATGGCAGTACTGACTTTAAAGAAATATGTTATGACTGTGGCTCCACATTATGAAAAAATTATCATCAGAGGTAATTGGTATGTCTTTGTAGATAGCATCTTTCAGTTTTCCCCACAGATAAATGTCTACAAGAATGGGCCCGCCATGGTACCGATCCTCTATGTCCAATCCAATGATTTGAAAACAATTTATGAAGACCTGCTGTAGTACTTCATGTACTATGGGCTGATCATCCGTCATGTTGACACCATAGATTCATCTTAGTCTGCAGAGGAACAACATCTAGCATCTATGGAAGATGGTGCATTAGGAAGCTGAAATACTTATGCACATTCAGTGTTTCGTCTATGAAAAATGGGCCTATGAGCTGATGAAGCACTATCCCACACCACACATTTGCACTCCATAGAGTCTTACATTTCACCCGACGAAGCAATGTGGATTGTCAACAGACGAATAGAGCATGTGTCAATAGTTTACCAGACCATGATACATAAATGTGGCTTCATCACTAAGTAAGACACATGATGCATCTGGAGTATCCCTTCTTAATACCCATGTGCAGAAGCTAACACAATTCTCCTACTCAGTTCCATGCAGTGCTTGATAGAGAGAGATATGATAGGTATATAAACAATGTCAACGAAGAATGCACAGGACACTTGCCTGACTCATGCCACTTCCTTATATGATTGTGTGAGATCTAATGTTCAGGTCAACTGCAACAGCAGAAACTACTTTAATTTCACCTTCTTCTGTCTTCACTTATTCCCTTCAGTTAAGTTGTCTAGTTGTTACTCTACCACTTTTACATAACAGGTTGAAAAGGTTGACAAACAACTGCCACGATTGGTGACATCTATTTGAATACCTTCCCGCATACACCATACAAGAACAAATTGCATTCTTCCTACACCCTCCATATACCATGAGCTTGTCAGCTTTTCCTGCATTGGTAAATCCCATGGCCCACTCACGATCTATTGCTTGTATTGTTGCACATTAATTGACTATCAAGTCACCATGTACTCAAGGAATACACAAGAACACTGTAAGCAAATACAAAAATACTGTACCTAACCACTATGCAGTTTGAGTGGCACAAACATGACATTTTTTAAACAACTCACATTCAAATCCTGCACAAACACCACTGACATTTTAATTTGTTGTACTTTCAGTTCGTTTATGTCACAAGGCATTGTTCCATTTAAAAATTGTTTTTGCATAAAAATACACTTTCTGTGTATTATTACAATCTGTTCATTGGCTAATAATACAAGCCCCTGAATACCAATCCACCACGTGAAAACAGCACATTAATGGCAGTTTCCGTTTCTGCAATATTTGCGATGTAAGATTTAAGTGATTCACTCTATATATTATATATGTTACTGGAACAAATGTAAAAGATTTGTAAAATGTGGCACCAAATTTCAATTTTTCCAAGAATGTCAGCAGTTGTATTTCAAAAATATATTTTCATTGAACAGTTTATTTTGGGATCTTACTAACATATGTTTATCTGTGTTAAGGACCAGACTGTGCTGCATTACCTGCATGAGCAAGCGCCATTTCACTTGTGTACCAATTTGAGAAATGTTGTTGTTGTTGTTGTTGTTGTTGTCTTCAGTCCTGAGACTGGTTTGATTTAGCTCTCCATGCTACTCTATCCTGTGCAAGCTGCTTCATCTCCCAGTAACTACTGCAACCTACATCCTTCTGAATCTGCTTAGTGTATTCATCTCTTGGTCTCCCTCTACGATTTTTACCCTCCACGCTGCCCTCCAATGCTAAATTTGTGATCCCTTGATGTCTCAAAACATGTCCTACCAACCGATCCCTTCTCCTAGTCAAGTTGTGCCACAAACTTCGCTTCTCCCCAATCCTATTCAATACCTCCTCATTAGTTACGTGATCTAACCATCTAATCTTCAGCATTCTTCTGTAGCACCACATTTCGAAAGCTTCTATTCTCTTCTTATCCAAACTAGTTATCGTCCATGTTTCACTTCCATTCATGGCTACACTCCAAACAAATACTTTCAGAAACGACTTCCTGATACATAAATCTATATTCGATGTTAACAAATTTCTCTTCTTCAGAAACGCAACCACCAACGGCAAGGTCCATGACTATTAAATTTTCGTCTCCCTTCACTACCTGAATAATTTCTTTTATCTCAACATACATTTCATCAATTTCTTCATCATCTGCAGAGCTAGTTGGCATATAAACTTGTACTACTGTAGTAGGTGTGGGCTTTGTGTCTATCTTGGCCACAATAATGCGTTCACTATGCTGTTTGTAGTAGCTTACCTGCATTCTTATTTTTTTATTCACTATTAAACCTACTCCTGCATTACCCCTATTTGATTTTGTATTTATAACCCTGTATTCACCTGACCAAAAGTCTTGTTCCTCCTGCCACCGAACTTCACTAATTCCCACTATATCTATCTTTAACCTATCCATTTCCCTTTTTAAATTTTCTAACCTACCTGCCCGATTAAGGGATCTGACATTCCACGATCCGATCCGTAGAACGCCAGTTTTCTTTCTCCCGATAACGACGTCCTCCTGAGTAGTCCTCGCCCGGAGATCCGAATGGGGGACTATTTTACCTCCGGAATATTTTACCCAAGAGGACGCCATCATTATTTAATCATACAGTAAAGCTGCATGTTCTCGGGAAAAATTACGGCTGTAGTTGTGGTTGCACCTATGGTACGGCCATCTGTATCGCTGAGGCACGCAAGCCTCCCCACCAACGGCAAGGTCCATGGTTCATGGTTCATTTGAGAAATAGGTATGCTTAAAAACACACACACAGTAAGGAAGAAGTCCAAGCTAGCATTATCTGATCTACTTATCCCCATCCTCCCACATTTTTTCTGTATGTTATGTTTACCTTCTGTGTCCTTGACTGCGCATAATGCTTATACACAGGTACCTAGATATGTTCTACTAATTTCATATTTATATTAACTTTAGTCCAGCTGACGACTTTTATTTCTCCATAAATGTGCTTCCTACAATGTCCCATTGCTGAATAGATCAGTTCTATGTAATTCTTATTCAGGATTGGTGCTTGTGAATATGAGTAACTAGAGGAGTTTATCATCGCTATTATGAAATCGGCAGTAGAAAATGTCTCCCCTTTTATCGGTTAAGTTCTGAAGATAAGATTGATCATTTTGCTACACTTTCCAAGACATAAAAGATATCAGTCTAATGCTCACTTGTTTTCATGAAGTAGTTAATTTAGTACCTAGTAAAGTACTGTAAGTATATAGCTATTTAGACACCTTAGCATTTGACAATGCAATGAATTAAGTAAATTTAGTTTGAATTAAGTAAATTTAGTTTATGCCAATTTCTCACATTGCCCAGGAAGATAGATAAACCACGTAACTTTAATTTTGTTATTGCTATTCTTAAAGCAACAATATGTTGTCACTTCAACCTCAAAGCAAACCAGAGCAAACCACTGCAATTAATCTTAATTTATAACTACACAGTATCAATTAAGAATTTTAAATTATAATGTGCCATAGCTCCCACTCACCTGTGGGATGAGAATGTAGACCTTCCTAGTTACTGTGTTCACACTAGTCACACGAGCTTCAGCTCAGCTTCATGTGCCTACCAGCCAGTACCAGCTTGGCGGTTACTCTGTCCTGTCTACTGCCTCTTTCACGTGTGCCACAGCCATTGCTTATCAGAATGTCGATCACATAAATGTTACTGCTATTGTTATGTTTGTGGCCTTTGAAAATTGCCTAATGTAATGTAATCTCTTTAAATTTTTCTTCTTCTTTAATAATCCCTCCCTTAGTTATAAACCTCCAGTCATAGCAAAATCACCATGTCACATGAATCTTTGTGAAGAGGGAAGAATGTACGGCATATAATTATTATTAAGTATTGTAACAGCCTCAGTATTTTCGATCTTTTTTCTGAGGCTGTGGGAGGGAGGCAAGGGCCCATGCAAACATACCAACAGTGCTGATGCCGCAGTGCCAATCCTGATGTTGCAGGGTTCTGAAATGACCAATGAGCTTTCACCAATCCGACAGGGCGAGTTTTACCCTAGTTGGCCTTGGTAATAGTCAAATTGACCTTGGAGAGACTTAAGTTTTCTGCAATGCCTTCCCATATATAGGACCTCTACGTCACTTCTTTCCAATAAATCACTTCTGCATCATTTATACCTTCATCTTATTAGCCTCAAATACACCCTGCACCCCTAGCTTAGCCATTCCGTACAGAGGTTATCCACATGAATACTAAAAGGGATCTAAAAATTTCAGATATCTGATAAATCATACAAATCTAAAGGCTATCAATTCAACGAAATATCTAGTAATAACAATAACAAACAACTTAAACTGGAACGATCATGTAGGTAATATTGCGGAGAAGAGGAACCAAAGACTGTATTTTATTTGTTGAACACTTCCAAGATGCAACAAATCCACTAAAGGGACTGTTACCGTATCACTGTGCGGTAGGGGATCCTGACCAGACCGGATTGACGGACAACACTGAAGAAGTTCAAAAAAGGCTTGTTTTGTATTATCACAAAACAGGGGAGAGAGCACCATGGAAATGATATACAAATTGGAGTGGTAACCATTCAAACGAAGCTGTTTTTTCTTGCAGTGAGATCTTTCACAAAATTTCAATCTACAACTTTTTCCTTCAAATGTGTAAATATTTTGTTGATGCCCACTTACAAAAGGAACATCAAAATAAAATAAGAGAAATCATCATAATAAAATAGAACAAATTTAAAAGTTTGGTTTTCCAATGCCCTGTTTGAGAATGGAACAGTAGAAAACAGTGTGAAAGTGGTTCAATTAACCTTTTGCCAGGCACTTAAGTGTGAACTGCAAGAATAGTCATGTCGATGTAGACTACCAGATCCTGAATACTTGCCTTCTTAGCGCTAAGCAATTATCATGTGTTTGAGTTCATCAACCAGTCATTCTAGTGAATCTTTTCCAAATAGATTTTTGGCATCAGTAAAACAATAACACTTGTAGTGATGCAATGGAGAAGACTAACTGAACTGTAAATATTCCAAGACTAAAATAATTTCTGATTACAACTCACAATTTTGGGAAAAAACACATGAAGATTATAGATTGAGATAGCTGTTGATAACATCAACCAGCTTTTCTTAAATTTGAGAGCAGTGGCTAAGAAATAAGCTAACTCAGTTGCTCCATAAAAAACATTTTCCGAGAAACAATATTTCATTTTGAAAGGATATTTATTATACAGTAATTTTTAACAAGGAAAATCAGGATATGATTGTGTAAGGTGGTAAAAATTATATGTTGGGTCTTTTTTAACAATTCATCTTACTTCTACTTTTATGGGACACTGCAATCTTACTCTAAATTCATTAGTCTAAAGCCCTGTGACTTTTTCAGTTATGAAGGGCACTGTCACACTCTGCTGACAACCCTCAAACTGAACACTAAATCGCAACAATGAATTCTGCATGAAACCACAAAGGAATCAAGTTATCAGTATATCTATGAGCATTTGCGGAAAGAAACACTGTACTGGCTGCAAAAGCATTTTTAATAAAAATGTTATGTTTAACATTTAAGAGTACAACTTCAACTTTGTCTTTTATTGATGAACAGAACTCAGCAACATTCAACAATTGTTTAATACACTTGATTTAGGCAAGCACTAAAAATTCCTAGTGATTAATTCACAGCAGGATACAAGTTATAAAATCCAAAAATTAAATTTAGGAGAACACGTTTACCATGCATACCTTGTAACACTTCCTGGAGAAGTATTTTTAGAATCAAGCATTGGTGTGCCAGAAGAGGTTTCTGTTGTTGTCGAATGAGTCATTCCCTCAGCAACATCACACTGAAACACAACAAGAGCACACTTCTAAATAAAAAATGATATTGCATCAGTAACAGTACATGCAGCCCAAAACAAGCACCAATCCTTCATGTCCTTGGCCATGAACATTGTTTCTCCTAGAGATAAGCACTGTTTTACCTGCTAATTAATGCTCATACATTATGTATTTCCTACTGACTCATAAACATTTTATGATGATGATAAAATATCTATAACTGTAAATACACAGCAGCAGTAACAGGCCAATACCTATCTCACAACTGAAGCGCTAAGAATAACAGTCATAATGGACGAAAATGTTGTCAGTTATCAGTTTCCTGTTTTTCTACTTTTTGCTCCTGTCTCGTATGCTTGCCTTTCATATCCTTCATTCCAAACTTGTATACTCTATAAATCATCAATATTCCTCATGTCGTCTCTTACTGGTCCACTTCTTTTTATCATAATACTAACTCAGGCAAAGGTAGGAATGATCATATTAGGATGGCAATAAGAACTGTGTTGTCATCTGAGGCACTGGTCTTGGGATAAAAAGCTTAATCCTGTCATGCAGTAAGTCAGGCTGACGGCAGGAACAACTGAATAGAAACAATCAACTCACTCGGTTGTAGTTTTATGAATTGGTTGAATTATTCAATCATTTCTTTTGAGTGAAACGAGTCTATGGGAGCAACCAAATGAAAACGGTCAGCAGCACCTGGTGCATTCAGTGCTGAGCAGAAACATTCAATTGTTTTGTCACAGTTAAATCATTACAGGATGGCAACTCAAACTTGAAAAAATCCCTGTCAATTCCATGTACTGGCTGGAAGATGGTGTCATAAGAAGCTCCTGGTAAATTAACAGTGAGCAGGAGGAGGATACCACAACAACGATTTCAATTTCCTCCTAGCTGAGACATGCTGGACTTAAGTAGTAGTTTAAATGTAGTTTTTAAACATTGATAATTAAAAAGGAATAATATTCACATAACTAACACACTTTGAAATATTAAACATTTTAAAGTTTGGTATTTATAAAACTCAGTAAAATTAAACAACTGAAACACTAGGTTGGAATATCAACAATTACGGTAGACGGCTACTTACCATAAACATTACATGTTAAGTTGCCGACAGGCACAATTGAAAGACACTTACACATTAGCTTCTCACCACAGCCTTCATCAGAAAAAGAAAGATAAACACACACACATTCATTCACAAGCAAGCCCACCTAACACACACATAACCGTCATTTCCAAGAGATGGAATGGGAACAGAGAAGGGGCTGGATGGGAGAGGACAATGACTAATGAAGTTTGAGGCCAGGAGGGTTACAGGAACAAGGATGTATTGTAGGGTAAGTACCCACATGTGCAATTCAGAAAATCTGGTGTTTGTGGGAAGGATTCATATGGCACAGGCTGTGAAGCAGTCATTGGAATGAAGGATGTCGTGTTTGGCAGCATGCTCAGCAACAGGGTGGTTCACTTGTTTCTTGGCCACAGTTTGTCAGTGGCCATTCATGCGGACAGACAGCTTGTTGATTGTCATGCCCACATAGAATGCAGCACAGTGATTGCAGCTTAGCTTGTAGATCATATGACTGGTGTCACAGTTAGCCCCACCTTTGATGGGATAGGTGACGTTAGTGACCGGACTCAAGTAGATGGTGGTGGGACTGCACACAGCTGCCCTACCCTCTGTCCGCCTCGTCCCTCCGCGCTCCCCAACAGGACATCACTGTCTGCCACGCCTACTTTACTAGCCCTTCCCCTCCCCACTCCAGCCTCCTCCTCTGCCGCCAGCCAGTCGCCACTAACATCATACACTGGTCTGCTGCTCGCAGTGTAGCCTCAATTGTCTGAGACTGCAGTCATGTGCGTGTGTGACTTGCATACGTGTGTGTTTGGCATCTAATTCTGAAGGTCTTACTGGCCAAAAGCTATTATTTGTGACAGTCTTTTAATTGTGCCTATCTGCGACTTAGCGTCTCCATTATATGGTGAGTAGCAACTTTCCTTTTTCACAATAGCGTTAAAACGATGTTACACTGCAGTGTAACATAGTTTGGCTTGAAATATTGTGTCTTAATTACAGTGTCACACGCATTCAAACTGTTCATTATGTTTCTTGTTACACCACAATAAATATGAAGTATTTTTCAAGTGATTTATGCTAATATTGGGAGAGAACTGGAAACTGTGAGCTAGAGCCCATAACTGCACCTTGTGGATGGCTCCCTGTAGGTGCTGCCCAGCAACACCAGGAGCAGTTCGAAATGCAGAAATCGTCTGCATAGAGAGAAGGTGAGACAGACGGCCCTACAGCTGCTGCTAGACCATTAATGGCCACTAAAAATAGAGATACACTCAATTTGGCTAAAAATCAGGAGTGGAACTTGGAGACCTCACTCGTATAATGTGGCAAGGATATGATGTCGCCAGGTCATGTCACATGCTTTTCATTAATCACAAAAGACTGCGACCAGGTGTTGGCATCTGGAAAAGGCTGTTCAGCTGACAGACTCGAGGGACACAAGATTATCAGTGGTAGAGTGACCCTGGCAGAAGCCGTCCTGACATGGCTACATGACTCCGGGACCCAACCCAACCACCGACATACCATACGTTCCAGCAGCTTACAAAGAACATTGGTGAGGCTGATGAGACTATAGCTATCCACATCAATCAAGTTTTTACCGGGTTTAAGCACTGGAATCATGGTGCTCTCCTACCATTGTGATGGAAAGATGTCATCGCAACAGATCCGGTTGAAGAGGATGAGGAGATGTCGCTTGCACTCAGATGAGAGATGTTTAATCATCTGACCGTGGATCTGATCTGGCCCTGGAACTGTGTCGGGGCAATGTGCAAGGGCACTGAGGAGCTCCCACTCTGTAAATGGGACATTATTGGATTTTCCTTTCCGTTCGCCATTTGAAAGTGCGAAAGGATGGGAGGTAGTTGTACGATGCAGAGGCTCGAGTATAGTGCTCAGAAAAGTGCTCAGCAATTGCATTCACATCGGCAGATAACACACCTTTGATGTTAATGCAAGAGACACCTGTTGGGTCTGGTACCCAAACAGATGTCTGATCTTCGTCCAGACCTGTGAAGGTGACGTATGGCACCCAATGGTCAAGACTTATCTCTCCCAACACTCCTGGTTCCGTCTCTCGATAAGATGGCGAACGCAGGCATGGAGCTGCTTAAAGGCTATTAGGTGCTCCAGGGAAGGGTGCCGCTTATGCCACTATAGAGCTCGCCAACACTCGTTAATTGCCTCAGCGTCTCCTGGCGACCATCACGGGACCACCATTCAATGGGGGCACCATAAAAAGCGAGGGATCGCATTTTCCACCACAGTAATAATTGCTGCAGTCACCTACTCAACCATCACATCAATGTTACCGTGTGAGGGAGAGTCAACGGTAACTCCAGAGATGAAAATTTCCTAGTCTGTCTTGTTCAAAGCCCATCTGGACAGGCGTCCGTGGGCCTGATGCCGGGGCAGTGGTCAAGGTTGTCATGTGCTCTCCAGTGGATAGATGGGAGAAGTCCCGGACTGAAAATTGATAAATCAATGGCCAGGAACCACACTAAAATGTGTGACGGCCCCAGTATTAAAGAGGCAGAGGTCAAACTGAGACAGTAAAGTTTCAACATCTCTGGCTCGGCCAGTAAGCACGGTGCCACCCCACAAGGGGTTATGGGCGTTAAAATCTCCCAAAGCAGGAATGGTTTAGGGAGTTGATCAATCAGTGCAGCTAATACATTCAGGGATAGTGCAACATCTGGAGGAAGATAGACATTTCAGACAGTTATCTCCTGTGTCATCCTTATTCTGAGAGCCACAGCTTCAAGAAGAGCACAGATTCACAACAGACTGAGTTTATGACATAAACGCAAACTCCACTTGACACTCAATTATAGTCGCTACAGTTTCTGTAATATCCCTTATAGCCGTGGAGGGCAGGCATCCCCATTGCCGGGAACGAGGTATCCTGGAGGGCAATGCAGAAAGAAGGTGTAAAGCTTAACAGTTGCCGTATTCCAGCCAGGAGATGGAAAAAACTGCTGTGATTCCACTGGAGGACGATGTCATCATGAGACTGGTAAGGCACGGAACATTCAATGAGGCAGTTTACGCCTCAAGGTCACCTGCTGCCACCGACTTATTGCTTGAGCAGTCTATATCCATTGTGTCTGAGGGACCGGCAAGATCTCGGTCCTCAGTGGAAGCCAGGATCTCCACCTTATCCCCAGACGCAGAACTTATAGGTAGCGGTGGTTTGGGTGCCACCGCAACTTCCTTGGTCTTCGGGGTCTTCTTTTTGCACTTTTCTCGCTGTTCCTTGGGTTTCTCTGGCTGGGAGGTCTTCACTGATTCTGTCTCCGGGACTGAGGATGAACGTGAAGCGCTACAACCAGCAGCTTTTGGGCACTTCAGCCACTGGCGGGTGTCATCTTTCCCATTAGCAGAAACCTGGGAAGGACCCCTTCCTGGTGAGAGGAGCCAAAGAAGACTGACTCCAGCTGAGAAGTGGCAACTGGAGTCCCCTATGGTTGGGGGGTGGGGGGGGGGGGGAGGGGGCAGGGCACCCGAGATAGGTGGTGCGGGAGCAACAGAGGGGGAAGTGCTCCTCACCATCAAGTGGGCAGGTTTAGCCTTCTGGCTCTGAGAGCTGACTGGAATTCTCGGAACTGTTCTCGTAGTGGCGGCGTTATGAGGAGGTCATAGCCACAAGACATTTTCTCTTAGCCTCAGTGTAGGTCAGTTGGTCTAGTGTCTTGAATTCCATGATGTTCCTCTTTCTGTAAAATGCTGCAGGCTGGCGAGCAAGGTGAATGATGCTCTCCACAACTGACACAGATGGGAGGCGGGGCACATGGAGTATTGGGATGTGATGGACGTCCACAATCTCAACATGTGATGCTCGAAGTACAGCAGGAAGACATATGGCCGAACTTCCAGCATTTAAAGCACCACATTGGGGAGGGATATATGGCTTGACATCACAGCAATAGACCATCACCTTGACCTTCTCCGGTGTCACCCTCAAAGGCCAAGATGAAGGCACTGGTGGCAACCTGATTATCCTTCGGACCCTGATGGATGTGCTCGATGAAACACCTCACCGCTCTCAATTGGCGTGCAGCTCGTCGTCACACTACAAAAGATCCCAGTGGAATATAATACCCTAGACCATATTTAAGCTCTTATGTTGTGTGACGGTAACAGAAACATCCCCCAACTTGTTACAAACTAGTAAAGTCTATGACTGGGCAGAGGATGCTGTTTTTACCAAGAAAGACCCATATCGCATTTTGGACAAGCCCTCTACCTCCCCAAACTTGTCCTCTAAATGCTCTACAAAAAACTGTGGCTTCATTGAAACAAAGGAGTCCCCATCAGTTCACGTACATACGAGGTATTGGGGTGAATAATGTTCGCTGCCATCTTTAGCCTGGCGTTCCTCAGATGGTGTGGCCAGGGAGGGGAATAATTTAGGGTCGTAATTTCTTGCATTGTACTGAGACCTGGAACACTTGGAGACAGCTGGTGTTTGATCACTAGCAAGTGATAGCGTGGTACGCTTCACTGCGCGTCATCTGCCCTGATCCACTCCGACCAGGGACCCTCCCCACGGGCATCACCCAGCCACAGCAAAAGCCACCTGGTAGGAAGGCCTATGCCGAGAGTCCCAAAGCCCCAGGGTGACTACTGCTTGGCATATGCAGGGCGTTAATGGCACAGGCATCAGCAGAGTGGTCCCTGTGTTGTCAGGGGGCTACAACCAACAGGGTACATGGTGGCCCCACTACAATGAACTGACTACCATGCTGGATATGAGGTGCAAAGAAATCTATGGTCATCAAGAAGAAGCAACACTGCATAGTGCGTGGTGGAAAACGCACCCAGGAAGGTGTCCTAACCCAAGAGATGGAGAATGAGCTGAGTTGCAGCGCGACAACGAGAAAGTGGGCAAAAGATCTCAAGGCACGATGGACATGATGCACCATGTAAGGTGCCCTTCCCCAAATGCCTCGCTCTTCAGGTAAATTTTGAAAAATGGAGGTCAAACCCTACAAGGGACCATCACATAAAGGCCAAAACGTGAGAGACTCCTTTTAATCGCCTCTTACGACAGGCAGGAATACCTCAGGCCTATTCTAATCGCCGACTCCACAGGGGGCAATACTGTGTTTGCTAAGCCACTTTCAACAATGTTGTTTCACCATTTGTGATCTGTATGACAGCCTATTATCTACTGAGGTATTTTTTTTTAATTTAATATTTTGGGAGCAATTTCTCCTTTTATGTAATTTATCAATGATTTATAAAAAGAGGAGGAGGAGATTTAGTGTTTAACGTCCCATCGACAACGAGGTCATTAGAGACGGAGCGCAAGCTCGGGTTAGGGAAGGATGGGGAAGGAAATTGGCCGTGCCCTTTCAAAGTATCCATCCCGGCATTTGCCTGAAGCGATTTAGGGAAATCACGGAAAACCTAAATCAGGATAGCCGGAGACAGGAATGAACCGTCGTCCTCCCGAATGTGAGTCCAGTGTGCTAACCACTGTGCCACCTCACTTGGTATTTATAAAAGAGTAATAAGCACAGTAGTAAAGGTCATTCTGAGGGAAAACTTAATAGAAATATTTTTCTTTTTCTTGTTGAATGCGCAGTGCCTGTTCCTCTGAAAGAACAGACACCACATAGATCCAGCAGCCATATGTACATTGAGTGGGATCACTGGTGTCAGCTACAGTGGGGCATTTTTTGTGGAATCAGCGCCACCAGGCGAAAATGTGTACCAGACTGGAATTCAAGCCCAGGATCTCCTGCTTACTAAACAGGTGCAGTAACCACTGCACCATCCAGAGCACAGTGTTATCACAACTGCATAGACTATCTCGGTACACCTTATGGCCGATCCACACTCCCATCGAGCACCACCTGTCTGACAGGGACTCGGTATATGCGATGCTCGATGGGAGTGTGGATCAGAAGTGAGGCATACCGAGATAGTATTTGCAGTTTTGATAATGCAATGTCAACGATAGCACAGTGGTTACCGCACTTGCCTAGTAAGCAGGAGATCCTAGATTTGAATCCCAGTGTGACACACATTTCCGTTTGTTGTCACTGATTCTGCAAAAATGTCCCACTGCAGCTGACTGCAGTGATCCACCTTCAATTTACAAGTTTTTTTCCCCTAGATAGAAAGAAGACATTGTGTTCCAAATTCCTTATGGCCGGAAAACAAAAAATTGCAAATAGTTCAATCACAATGCCTTTTTGTAGTAAACCATATAGAGAGATAATCAAACCTGTAGACTTCCAAAAATCTGCATAGCATCAAAACCCAGGTGGAATAAAAGAGCCCACATCAAGTTCTCTTTACAAAACTGCTGTGTAATAATCCACTTACCATGGTTCATAACATTGTCATTTCTTTGTTGTTTTGAACGTTGAAGAATATAATTGAATGAATACTTAACAGCGATTTTATTCATTTATTCCAAGTGCAATATAATGTGACGATGTGTATTTTAGCTGATATGAAGGAATATTTATACTTTGTTCTCCGTTTTTCTCAGTACTGCGGTCTATATTCATCTCAAGGAAAAACCTTTGCGTGCTGCCAATTTTGTATGTGGCATTAGAGACATATAACAGCCACAAGATTAAACTTGGTTCCAAGAGCTACTATGAGATAGAATTATCATTGAATGACTTTGTGCTGAAGATCTTTCAGCGAAGTTATCTTTGTCTCCAAGTAATGAAAGAAGACATACAGTTTATTTACTGTAGATGTCATGTATTGTTACATAAGGCAAGAATTAATTTGTGTGCTACGGGAAGCCTAGTTTTTTCTCTCTCTATTTTGTCCACTTCCCAGTGTAGTCCTGAACAGCGTGTGCTGCTAGTAGCCATTTTGTGAAAGAATGATGTGCAAATGTAGTGGCTTTAATACCTCAGAACCCAGCAATTATTGTAATATTCGTAATTTTCATACTAGGAAGATAATTTTGGAATACGTAATTTTTGCGATTTATTGTAATTATGTTTAAATGTCCTCCCGAAGAACCATGGACCTTGCCGTTGGTGGAGAGCCTTGCGATCCTCAGCGATACAGATAGCCGTACCGTAGGTGCAACCACAACGAAGGGGTATATGTTGAGTGGCCAGACAAATGTGTGGTTCCTGAAGAGGGGCAGCAGCCTTTACAGTAGTTGCAGGGGCAACAATCTGGATGATTGACTGATCTGGCCTTGTAACACCAACCAAAACGGCATTGCTATGCTGGTACTGCGAATGGCTGAAAACAAGGGGAAACTACAGCCGTAATTTTTCCTGAGGACAAGCAGCTTTACTGTATGGTTAAATGATGATGGTGTCCTCTTGGGTAAAATATTCTGGAGGTAAAATAGTCCCCCATTTGGATCTCCGGGCGGGGACTACTCAGGACGACGTCATTATCAGGAGAAAGAAAACTGGCGGTCTACGGATTGGAGCGTGGAATGTCAGAACCATTAATTCAAGCAGGTAGGTTAGAAAATTTAAAAAGGGAAATGCATAGGTAAAAGTTAGATATAGTGGTAATTAGTGAAGTTCGGTGGCAGGAGGAACAAGACTTTTGGTCAGGTGAATACAGGGTTATAAATACAAAATCAAATAGGGGTAATGCTGCAGTCAGTTTAATAATGAATAAAAAAATAGGAGTGCGAGTAAACTACTACAAACAGCATAGTGAACTCCTTATTGTGGCTAAGATAGACACAGAGCCCACACCTACTACAGTAGTACAAGTTTATATGCCAACTAGCTCTGCAGATGACGAATAATTGAAGAAATGTATGATGAAATAAAAGAAATTATTCAGATAGTGAAGGGAGATGAAAATTTAATAGTCATGGGTGACTGGAATTCGGTAGTAGGAAAAGGGAGAGAAGGAAACGTAGTTGGTGAATATGGATTGGGGGAGAGAAATGAAAGAGGAAGCCGTCTGGTAGAATTTTGCACAGAGCATAACTTAATCATAGCTAACACTTGGTTCAAGCATCATAAAATAAGGTTGTATACACGGAAGAAGCCTGGAGATACTGACAGGTTTCAGATGGATTATATAATGGTAAGACAGAGATTTAGGAACCAGGTTTTAAATTGTAAGACATTTCCAGGGGAAGATGTGGACTCTGACCACAATCTATTGGTTATGAACTGTAGATTAAAACTGAAGAAACTGCAAAAAGGTGGGAATTTAAGGAGTTGGGATCTGGATAAACTGACTAAACCAAAGGTTGTACAGAGTTTCAGGGAGAGCATGAGGGAAAAATTGACAGAAATGGGTGAAAGAAATAGAGTAGAAGAAGAATGGGTAGCTCTGAGGGATGAAGTAGTGAAGGCAGCAGAGGATCAAGTAGGTAAAAAAGATGAGGGCTAATAGAAATTCTTGGGTAACAGAAGAAATATTGAATTTAATTGATGAAAGGAGAAAATATAAAAATGCAGTAAATGAAGCAGGCAAAAACAAATACAAACGTCTCAAACATGAGATCGACAGGAAGTGCAAAATGGCTAAGCAGAGACGGCTAGAGGACAAATGTAAGAATGTAAAGGCTTATCTCACTAGGGGTAAGATAGATACTGCCTACAGGAAACTTAAAGAGACCTTTGGAGAAAATAGAACCACTAAGAACAATATTATGGAAATAGAAGAAGATGTAGATGAAGATGAAATGGGAGATACGATACTGCAAGACGAGTTTCATAGAGCACTGATAGACCTGAGTCTAAACAAGGCCCCGGGAGTAGACAACATTCCATCAGAACTACTGAGGGCCTTGAGAGAGCCAGTCCTCACAAAACTCTACCATCTGGTGAGCAAAATGTATGAGTCAGGCAAAATACCCTCAGACTTCAAGAAGAATATAATAATTCCAATCCCAAAGAAAGCACGCACTGACACATGTGAAAATTATCAAACTATCAGTTTAATAAGTCATGGATGCTAAATACTAATGCGAATTCTTTACAGACGAATGGAAAAACTGGTAGAAGCCAACTTCGGGGAAGATCAGTTTGGATTCCGTAGAAATATTGGAACATGTGAGGCAATACTGACCTTATGACTTATCTTAGAAGCTAGATTAAGGAAAGGCAAACCTACGTTTCTAGCATTTGTAGACTTGGAGAAAGCTTTTGACAATGTTGACTGGAATACTCTCTTTCAAATTCTGAAGGTGGCAGGTGTAAAATACAGGGAGCGAAAGGCTGTACAGAAATCAGATGGCAGTTATGAGAGTCGAGGAACATGAAAGGGAAGCAGTGGTTGGGAAGGGAGTGAGACAGGGTTGTAACCTCTCCCTGATGTTATTCAATCTATATATTGAGCAAGCAGTGAAGGAAACAAAAGAAAAGTTTGGAGCAGGTATTAAAATCCATGGAGAAGAAATAAAAACTTTGAGGTTCGCCGATGACATTGTAATTCTGTCAGAGACAGCAAAGGACTTGGAAGAGCAGTTGAACGGAATGGATAGTGTCTTGAAAGGAGGATATAAGATGAACATCAACAAAAGCAAAACGAGGATAATGGAATGTAGTCGAATTGAGTCGGCTGATGCTTAGGGAATTAGATTACGAAATGAAACACTTCAAGTAGTAAAGGAGTTTTGCTATTTGGGAAGCAAAGTAACTGATGATGGTTGAAGTAGAAAGGATATAAAATGTAGACTGGCAATGGCAAGGAAAGCATTTCTGAAGAAGAGAAATTTGTTAACATCGAGTACAGATTTAAGTGTAGGGAGTCATTTCTGAAAGTATTTGTATGGAGTGTAGCCATGTATGGAAGTGAAACATGGACGATAACTATTTTGGGCAAGATGAGAATAGACGCTTTCGAAATGTGGTCCTACAGAAGAATGCTGAAGATTAGATGGGTAGATCATATTACTAATGAGGAGGTATTGAATAGGATTGGGGAGAAGAGAAGTTTGTGGCACAACTAGAAGAAGGGCTGGGTTGGTAGGACATATTCTGAGCCATCAAGGGATCACCAATTTGGCATTGGAGGGCAGCGTGGACGGTAAAAATTGTAGAGGGAGACCAAGAGAAGACTACACTAAACAGGATGTAGGTTGCAGTAGTTACTACTAGATGAAGCAGCTTGCACGGGATAGAGTAGCATGGAGAGCTGCATCAAACCAGTCTCAGGACTGAAGACCACAACAACAACAACAACAACAACAACAACAACAACATGTTTAAATGTAAATGTGGTCACTGAACAAAGCTTTGCTTTAATTGATTTAGGCAAGCAAACATAGTGTCATTTCATATCTGTTCTGAAGACAGGCAATAAATGGTTAGGATTGAATACTTGTCTCAATTCAAACATTATTTAACATGTACCCTTGCCTAATCTTTCACAACCATTTTAATATTAATTGTCAATTTTGTCAGAAAATAGCAGTTTGTGCAGAGAGAAACCATTTACAGTTATGTTCAGTTTCAGTTGCCATTAATAGTATAAAGCTGTCGAAAATAATCAGGGCACATGTTCAGACACAATAATCATTTAAAGATATAGGTTATGTTGCTTTTTTACACAAAACTCATTTTTGTTTTTTGTTTTACGGGATTATACCCCACAAATTTTATGAAAACTGGGACACTCAAATGGCTTAGCTCCATTTAAATCTAACATGACAAGGTCAAAAGCTTTTACAATGAATACAGAGATTTTTTAGAGTCCTTGTTGCACCATAGGACTCTGATATACAAAAATGTGAAGGTTTCTTTGTGCAAGGAAGACAGTGTGGGGCACTTAGCATCTAAACATAGTGCATTTCAGTAAAACAACTTATTGTTAGCAAAGCAGCTGTGTTACCCTGAAATGTACACGGCATAACTAAAAGTTGACTGACAAAGGCTGAAAATAGATTCAGCCTTACTGTGATTTATTCACAGATTATGGAGTTCTTGTACCTAACAAGATGATGTATGCTAGAAAAGATCAGTCTAATAGAGTATTTTTCTTTATTTTTGTATCTGAGTGTATTTGAAGACAAAGTTTGGGAACTTCAATTTCATTAATAATATTCTTACAAGTGGAACATGGAACATGTATGAATACTGTACTGCATTAAATGAATTTACATTCAAAAGCTGAACAGAGCAGTTCACATCCATGTTACGCTCATTGCTACTACTATTGACACACAGTGTGACTCTAGAAACTGTTAAGTTATCACAGCAACCCTATATTATACATTCAAGAAGGTTTGACGTTGTCAGGTCTACGATTTATGGCTGCAGCTTTAGGAGGGTGCCTGGTATTTGTGTGTGTGTGTGTGTGTGTGTGTGTGTGAGAGAGAGAGAGAGAGAGAGAGAGAGAGAGAGAGAGAGAGAGAGAGAGAGAGTGAGTGAGGGACAGAGGTGGTTGGGTTTGATATAGATTTAACAACAAATTTACAGTCCTCAACAACTTGTTTATTTGCCCATCTGCTGTATAATGCATCATCCGTAAGGTGAATGGTTGTCTTTCATCATACTATTGCTTACTAAGATTAATAAATATGATACAACGAACATACCTGAAGCTGTTTATGAGGTACTAAAATTGTCCACACAAAGAAAATCTCAGTGCAACAGATTTCAAAGAAGTGTCTGGTTATTAATATTACATTACTTAGACATACAATTTAAATATATATTACTGTATTATGACACTCTCTCAGCATTTATGTATAGCAAAAGTACATTTCCACATTTTTTATTTGCCTTTCAACTCACTACTTCTAATTGGAGGAAATCTGAACAGCCTATTGCTTCAGTTCCTGCATGTCTTTACAATCAAACAAGTAGTGCAGCACTGTGCTGCTGTGTCTTGTGGAAAAACGACCTGGTCTGTCATAGGCACAATGAAATGTAATTCCAGTTACGATTTTATGAAACATGATTGCATTTGTTGGCTCTACATTTCAGTTTCAGCCCCAATGAGTATTTAACATGAAAAACAAAACTCAGACCCATTTCTCTTATATGCAGCACTAATCAAAGAAGGTAAACATGCCCTAACAATTCTCCTCATGCGGGGTGAAACTTCCACCGTTCATTTCTTGTTATCTCTCTCTGAAAGAAGCAAGAAGAAATGTCTAGGTGGTGTATGTTTAATTCAGTGAATTAGCAATCGTGTCCTTAGATTACCTGTGTGAGTTCATAAAAGATGACTTCTTTGGATGCTTCTCTGTAATGCAGAACTACTTGTGCATGAAGCAGTACATCTTTAGTCACCTCCACCACACGGTCAGTATTCTGAAATGAAATCAGTGTGTCCAGTTAGAGACAAAGGACATTGCATGATTAAACATACAATTTAATATACTACTATTAAAAGGTAATATCTTTAATATGCCAACTTTACATACCATTGCAGAGATAGTAACATTTCTAAAACTTTATATTTTAATATCCATCAGGCACAATTTGCAACACACAAACGTTGCTTTACGTCTCCAAAATTAACTACAAGAATGGAATGTGATGTTCAATAAGACAGTAAATTCACCAAGTTTTGTATTGCAGCAGCAGTATAATGGTTGAAACATTTTATTGGGCATTAATGCTGCATTCCAAACTATTTCACATCAATTCAGAAATATTACATTTGATTGAATAAAAAAAAGGAGTGAATTTTCTGATATGTTCGGGACAATATCATGAAAGAGTTTTTAAGCCAAAAGGAAATAACTCGAACAGCATGCTCTAAAGGGAAATTTACTTATTGTAGTTTAGAAAGTAATATTTGTACAACGGAAATTAACACTACGTTAGACAGAAAACGAGATGATGCTTCTTGAAACAAGAAAAAACAAATGTAAACAGAGGCATAAAATGAAAGAACATACACTGAATCAGACTTTTTGACAACAAGATAATGGATATTAATTAACAGGTTTTTGATCTGCTACACTAGTAAAACGTTTCACAGAGAAGAAAAGATCATTCAGGGTTGCTTTTAATGAAAGACGGAAGGGATAGTAAGGGAGGGGTGAGAAGAGGAAATACTGCTAACTGCTTCAGCTGAAAGTTCTACAAATGAAGCCTGAAGTGACAGACTTCAGCGGATACCTTAAAGGTGCCTGCCTGTAGTAAGCACATTTATAAAATATAAGTCCATAGGCTTCCACAGCCATGGTCACTTTGAAAAAACAATTTTGGATATCACACCATGTCATTATAAAACACATAACCAACTAAATTGCTGGCATATTGATTGACTCTGCAGTGTTCCTCTTCAGATATGTTCCTTTCATACATATAGGGGGAAGACACTCACCAGTACCCAGTAGTTAATTGCCTTGAAGGGGGTGGCTGCAAAGATTGTCAAAATGTCAGCAATTTACTTGCTTTAGTGTTTTACAGTGACATGGTCTAATACTCAAATTTATTTTATTCAAGATTTATGACAAATTTTAAAGCATCAGCTACAAGAACTGCTGTGATAAAATAAAGGCTACATTTTGAACTGCAGTTGTCTTATTACCAACTGTCTACTTTTACATAGCCCAAACTGTGTTGTTTCAATGTGTATTCACAGGGGAGCTCAATATTATTCAGTTCATAAGATGGAGATGTTGCAAACACTACAAAATTGGAAACTTTTGAACTTAAAACATAAGGAAGGCGGAGAAGGATGAGGAGGAGGAGCTGGAGGACGAGGAGGAGAAGGAGAATAAGAAGTCCCTGTACCCACTCCACTTCCTTCTATTCCACAAGCATACTCACACACAGTCTTCCCACTTCCCTCCTTTTCCACCCACATCATCTGACCTTCCAACTGCACCTAGCTGCCTTACCCTCTCTCCATCTAGTCTCTGTATGCTCACACAAACATCACTTTACAGTCCCCAACCCGTACCTTGCTCTTCCTCCCCATCCTCACTCCAGCTATCCCCACCACCAAGATTGCTTCTTCATCAAGCACAGTTGCTTGCAGTGTGGCCCCAGGAGACAGAGACATTGGTCGTGTGTGTGTGTGTGTGTGTGTGTGTGTGTGTGTGTGTGTGTGTGTGTGTGTGAGCGCGCGCCCGAGCGAGTGCATGCGGTGTTTATTTTGAAAGCCTTCTGGCTGAAAGCTTATAGGTTTAGTAGTCTTTTGTCATGCCTGTCTGCAACTCAACATCTCCCATGTACATTAAGTAGCACTCCATCCTTTTCACAATACTGTCATTAGTCCATTCTGTATTTTCCATTATTTCAAATAAGAACCTTTACCTTTATGAGCTCATACTATTTTTAAATATTACTAAAACCAAGGAGACAACACCATTATAATTCTTTAAAACTTTCTACAACCAAGACTATGAGGCAGCATCACCTTTCCATAACAGACACTGTTGCTACAGCGACAAACTATGAATAGACACAAATCGCACTGAGTTAATTCATACCTAAATTGTGAAAAAGTATTACAGATAACTGTAAATGTATCATAGCCCAACTGACCACACTGCCACTCAAAAGTTTAATGCTGCAGTTTGCACAACTAGTTCATTTTTAGTCAGACACATAACATGATTAAAAATTACCTATTCCATTCAGCATTGAAATATCAATACTTTCATAAGCAATGGTTTCCTTTTTATCTGCTTTCCTGAAAAAATGCATTGCATGTCTTTGCACTGTTAAGCTTTTGGACTATCATTATAGTCATCTACACCTACATCTATATCTATACTACAGGAGTGAATATCAACCATGTAAGAAAAGACAGATCACTACTCGCAGTAAAGTTACTGTGCTAAGTTGCAAACAGATACGACTAAAAGACACAAAGTTTTCAGCCACAGCCCTCATACGAAAAAGAGAAACACACACCACTCATTTACACAGTCAAGCACACACGACCACCAACTTCGGCGCCAGATGTGGCAGTTGTGTGTGTGAGCTGCGCTGGCTTGTGTGAATGAATGGTGTGTTTCTTTTTTTTTGATGAAGGCTGCGGCCGAAAGCTTTGTATGTGTGTCTTTTAATTGTGCTGGTGTGCAAATTAACATGTCATCTTTACAGTGAGTAGCAATCTATCTTTTCCTACCGTGTTGATATTCCTACTGGAGTTTCTACACTCCAGAAGCCATTTACAGTGTGAGGCGGAGGGTACTTAATGTGCCACTGTCACTTTCCTCCCATTTCTATGCCACTTGCAAATGGTTTGGGGGAAGAACAATTATTGGTAAGCCAACGTATGAGTTCAAATCCCTCTAATTTTACCTTCATGGTCTTTTTGCGAGCTATAAATAAGACGAAACAACAGATTGGCTGCCTCATCTAGAAATGTACACTCTCATAATTTTAACAGTAAACCAAACATTGGTGCAGAATGCCTCTCTTGCGCCATCTTGCTCTGGAGTTGGGTGAACATCTCCATAACACTTTCACACTTACTATATGAACCTGTAACAAGACATGCTGCTCTCCTTTGGATCTTTTATATTTCTTCTCTTCTTTGTATCTTCTCTATTTACTCTGTAAATTCTATCTAGTACGGGTTCCAGACAAATGAGAAATATTCAAGTACAGATCAAAAAAGAGCTTTGCAAACTACCTCCTTTGTGTGAGGATTACAGTTCCTGGTGAGTCTTTCAATGTATCTCAGAATACTGTGTGTCTTATGTGTGATTAATTTATGTCACTGTTGCACCTTAAATCAAACCATATGCATACTCCTGAATATTTTATGGATGCAGTTGCTTACAGTGATTGTTCTGCAGCTGTGTAACCATACAATAATGTGTCTTTCTGCCCATTTGCGCACAACAGATTTCTTTATGTTGAGGGTCAGCTACCAATTCCTGCACCGAGCATAGATCCTTTGCAGGTCTTCCTACATTTTGCTACAATTTTCTGGTACAGTGACAACACCATCCTCCTTGAAAAGCCTCATGTAACTTCCAAAATTACCCACTAGGTCATTTATACATACTGTGACAAGTAATGGTTCTATAACAAATCCTTGGGATACACCTAAAATTACTTACACATCTGAAGATACCTTAGATTAGATTAGATTAGTTTTCGTTCCATAGATCCATGTTGAGGAGATCCTCGTGGAAGTGGAACATGTCACCTTTTTTTTATTTTTTATTTTTATTTTTTTTAAAGCTGAAATAACAATACTCTTAGTGTAAATATATACAACACATCATTTGTTTCTATTAAAAAATTCGTCAATGGAGTAGAAGGAGTTGGCCACTAGTAAGTCTTTCATGCTCCTTTTAAACTGATCTCTATTTGTAACTAAATTTTTTATGTTTGCTGGCAAATTATTGAAGATGAGTGTTCCTGAGTAATGGACCCCTTTTTGAACTAAAGTAAGTGCTTTTAAGTCCTTGTGCAGATCATTTTTGTTCCTGGTATTGTATGTATGAACTGAGCTGTTTGTTGGAAAAAGAGATATATTATTTAGGACAAATTTCATTAAGGAGTAAATATACTGAGAGGCAGTAGTTAGTATACCCAGTTCTTTGAAGAGGTTTCTACAAGACGTCCGTGAGTTTACTCCACAAATAATACATATTACACGCTTTTGGACTCTGAAAACTTTTGTTTGACTTGAAGAGTTACCCCAAAATATTATACCATATGACATTATGGAATGAAAGTAGGCAAAGTATGCAAGCTTTTTCATTTTTATGTCACCTATGTCTGCTAACACTCTAATTGCAAATACAGATTTGTTAAGGCGTTTCTGCAGTTCTGTGTTGTGCTCCTCCCAACTGAATTTATTATCAAGTTGTAATCCCAGGAATTTAAGACTGGCAACCTCTTCTATCTGCTCTTCTTCGTACTTTATGCATATGCTGGGTGGAAAGCTCTTACAGGTTCTGAATTGCATATAGTGAGTCTTTTCGAAGTTTAATGTCAGTGAGTTGGCTTTAAACCATTTATTAATATCCATGAAAATATCATTAGCAGATCTTTCTAGAACTACACTCGACATACTATTTATTGCAATACTCGTGTCATCTGCAAACAAAACGAACTCTGCTTCTGGCAGTGTAACTGATGAGAGATCATTGATGTAAACAAGAAAAAGCAATGGCCCTAAGATGGAGCCTTGTGGGACACCACATGTAATTTCTTCCCATTCTGATGATGACTGATGACTTAATTCACTAGTCCCTTGCTCTGACACCCTTTGTTTCCGTTAGCGAGGTATGACTTGAACCATTTTGCAGCACTGCCCGTGACACCATAGAATTCTAATTTATTTAAAAGGATGTTGTGGTTTACACAATCGAATGCCTTTGACAAATCACAGAAAATACCTGCTGCTTGTAACTTGTTATTTAATCAATTAAGTACATTCCCACTGTAGGTGTAAATAGCCTTTTCAATATCAGAACCCTTCAGAAATCCAAACTGTGTTCTTGATAATAGGTTATTTGTGGTCAGATGGTTGAGAACCTGCCTGTAGATTACTTTTTCTAAAATTTTTGAGAATGCTCGCAAAAGTGAAACCGGTCTATAGTTTGATGGCATCTCTTTATCCCATTTTTTGAATAGAGGCTTAACATCTGCATATTGCAGCCAGTCAGGAAATGTCCCAGTTATAATTTACTGGTTACACAAGTAACTTAGAATTGTACTAAACTCACAAGAACATGCCTTAATTAACTTTGCTGATATTTCATTGAAACCACTAGAATGCTTTGTTTTTAAAGATTTTATTATGGAAGTTATTTCTTTTGGTGATGTTAGTGACATATTCATGTCCCTAAAGCTATTTGTAAAGGCTAGTTTCAGATATTCAAGGGCATTATTTACTGATCCTGACAATTCCATTCTAACAGTAACAGATATAAAGTACTTGTTAAATAGATTTGCCACACTATGCCCATCGGTTACTAATGTGTCATCTACCCTTAGTGCTATTTGCTCCTGTTCCTTTCTGGTTCTACCAGTCTCCTCTTTCACTATATCCCATATTGTTTTTATTTTGTTCCCTGACATTGCTATTTTCTTCTCGTAGTGTATTTGTTTAGATGCCTGAATTACTTTTTTAAAATATTTTACAGTATTCCTTGTATTTAGCTAAATCACCAGCATTGGAGCTATTCTTGGTCGACAGATACATTTTCCTTTTTGTCTTACAGGAAATCTTTATTCCTTGGGTGATCCATGGTTTTATTATAGACTTCTGTTTAATTTGAGTAACTTTTAGAGGAAAACAGTTTTCAAACATGGTATTGACATTGTTCATGAATGTGTTATATTTTTCATTCATGTCATGAGCACTATAAACATCTTTCCAGTTCATATCTTTGAGCAGTTTTGTAAAACACTCAATTTTTGCTTGATTGAATACTCTCCTGTACTCAGATTTAGCAGTCTTGATAATCTGCTTAGACTTTACATCTAAAACAAGGAGCTGCATGTCATGATCTGATAGTCCATTTATTACAGGTTTTATGATATGATTTTGTTCCTTTGATTTGTCTATAAAAATGTTATCAATGGCTGTCCTTGAGGATTTAGTGATCCTAGTTGGAAAGTTTACAGTGTGAGTTAGATTGAAAGACAACATTACTAACTGCAGTAAATGTTTACTGGAATATTGAATTAGAAAATCTGTATTAAAGTCACCAGCAATTAAAATTTCTTTGTTTCTTACTGTTGAATAATCCAAAAGAGCTTCTAGATTATTTATGAATAGATTATAATTTCCTGCAGGTGCTCAGTGAATAGTTACTATTATATAGGATCTGTTGTGGAACTCTACTTCTGTTGCACATGCTTCTAGATGCTGCTCTAAACAGAATTAATTAATGTCAATGTTCTTGAATTTATGGGAGTTTTTAATAAATGTGGCAACTTCTCCTCCCTCCATATCTACTCTGCAGAAGTAGGAAGCTAGCTTACATCCTGAAATGTCTAACATATCTATACCAGTGGTCACTTGATGTTCAGAGAGGCAGATTATGTCAATTTCGTTAGATGAATTCATTTCATTGATACAAATGAGTAGTTCATCAACTTTATTTCTGAGTCCCGGAATGTTCTGGTGTAATAAAGATAACTGATACTGCATACTAATGTGATTATAACTGCTTTGGTGAAGATGAACTGGCAGTTTCTGATTACTTTCTGTTAAACATTGTTTAAATGGAGGCTGTATGGTAAAATCTGACTTCTGTTCATCTATTTTCTCAAACTGAGTCTGTCTGCCAATCTCTCTTAAAACTCGTTTTCTATCCTCCTTCCCTATCCTAAAAAAGGCATCCCTCTGACACCTGTGACCACTGGTATTCTACCACTTGTGACAGTGTCCCCCTTAAGTTTTCTGCAATCAAGCCAGACAGTTTTCCCTTCCCTTTCCTATTGAGGTGAAGGCCATGCTTAGTGTAGTCCCTCCTATCAATAGCATCCACAGGAATCAAACCAATATGGGACCCTATATCCGTCCTAAGCAGCCACTCCAACTCCAAGTTCACCCTCCCTACAGAAGAGTTCAAATGAGGCCGATCATGGCGTCTCAACACAGACACAAATTCCACACTCGTATGCTTTGTTGCTGATGATATCTTCATCAGGTCTCTCTATGGAATATTCAGAGTCTCTGTCAATGCTGTTTCCCGGACCACCCACTATAATCACGGCATCCTCCTTCGTGGTGGTGGTGGTTAGTGTTTAACGTCCCGTCGACAACGAAGTCATTAGAGACGGAGCGCAAGCTCGGGTTAGGGAAGGATTGGGAAGAAAATCGGCCGTGCCCTTTCAAAGGAACCATCCCGGCATTTGCCTGAAACGATTTAGGGAAATCACGGAAAACCTAAATCAGGATGGCTGGAGACGGGATTGAACCGTCATCCTCCCGAATGCGAGTCCCGTGTGCTAACCACTGCGCCACCTCGCTCTGTCTCCTTCGTGAAATCCTTGCATAGAGAACCTTTATCCTCTGTTAAATGACACAGATCTGCACTAGGCTTGAAAAAGTTTGTGACCTGGTACTCTGGACCTAGATTTTCCTGCAGTAGTTGGCCAACACCTCTACCACGGAAACTACCTAACAACAGAACTTCCTTTCTCTTTACAAATTTCCCTACCTTTTTCAAGTCCTGGAAAGCTTGTTGTGCCCTTTCTACAGCTTCAGCTACATGAGGCTCATCCAATTCTGACTGAGGCAACAGGTCAAATTTATTTACAAGATTTATCACAAAGCTGTCTGATGCTCTCCTTTGCCTGTTGCCACTTCCCACCTCCGTTCACCCTTCTCCCTCTTTAACCTGTCCAGATCCTCCCTTGCCTTGTCTAGGTCAGCTTGAAGAGCTGCAATTTTCCCTTCCTGTTCCAGTATTTTCCTATCTCTACTGCAGATTCTACAATACCACTGGTGAGCCTCATTTTTGTCCCAATTTCCCACGCCACTACATTCGCCCCAATGAAAGAAACTACAACACCCATCACACCATACCCCGGAACTAACGATCCTATGGCATGTCACACACTTCTCACTCATGGCAAAATCAGAAATCGTATAAACTGATTTAAGTACTGGCTAATACGTAAACAAAGGACCCTAGAAAATATTCAGGCAGATATAAATAATTTGAAAGCGTAATGAATAAAAAACACTGGTGATTACATATAAGTTTAAGTCACTGTTTACTTACGATACGCGCGCGTGAAATTAAGCCTAAAGTCTGTGCTATAGATGCAAGAAGGAAAATAAACTTCTTACCCCGTTTAATCTTATTTAACACTTCACCAACACTTCCACTAATGTAACAACACTTATAATATATTTATATCAACTGGAAACGTTTACCTATAAGTTTAATTCACTGCTTACTTACGATTCACGCGTGTGAAATTAGGCCTAGGATTCGTGCTACAGGCGCGACAAGAAAAATACGCTTCTTACACCATTTAATCTTATTTTATACTTCACTAACACTTCCACTAATTCAACAACACTTATATTATATTTATAACACCTGTAGACATTTAAAAATAGCTTAATAACAACACTTTTTATAATTATTTAGTGCAGCAAATACTCGAAGAGTCCACGTCAGCGCAGTGTTGCCAACCTCTACATTGAGAATGACATGCTGCATCCTGTTTGCTATAAACTCTTCAGTCCAATCATGCATGTGGTTAGAAGAGAGTGATGAACTCTATCATAAACCTTCCAGAAATCTTTGTTGTTTTCAGAACTCATGCTGATTCCTATAGAGGAGATTTTCAGTTTCTAGCAATGTCGTAACACGCAGGCATAATACATGTTCTAAAATACTGCAACAGACCATTGTCAGAGATGTAAGCATGCATAGTTCTCTCTCTCTCTCTCTCTCTCTCTCTCTCTCTCTCTCTCTCTGTGTGTGCGTGTGTGTGTGTGTGTGTGTGTGTGTGTGTGTGTGTGTGTGAGGGGGTGCAAGGGTTTCAATGACCCTTCAAAGAAACAGGGAATGAATTGCTTTCTCTTCCGATCAATCACCAGAAATGCTTCAGTACTACAACAACCTACAGTACAGAGCTTCTAGAAAATGAGCATTTCTTTTGCTTGCTCTGTGTGTCAGGTCTATGGCCTTTCCTCTGTTGTTTTTCTATTCCATAGTCACTTATTTAGAAACTAGTCATTTTGATACATGTATAACAATTTAGAGGAGGAGCTAAAGTACAATTTTTCTGAGTGACACAAGTTTGGAGATGGAGAAAAAAGACATTCATGTTTTGGCTTTTGTCTGTCATCCTCCACTTCAATGCAATTATATTGACAAAATAGAAAGAAACTTCCACATGGGAAAAATATATTAAAAACAAAGATTCCAAGACTTACCAAGCGGGAAAGCGCCGGCAGACAGGCACATGAACAAAACACACAAACACACACACAGAATTGCTAGCTTTCGCAACCGATGGTTGCTTCTTCAGGAAGGAGAGGGAAAGACGAAAGGATGTGGGTTTTAAGGGAGAGGGTAAGGAGTCATTCCAATCCCGGGAGCGGAAAGACTTCCCTTAGGGGAAAAAAAGGACAGATGTACACTCGCGCGCACACACACACACACACACACACACACACACACACACACACACACATATCCATCCGCACATACACAGACACCTGCTTGTGTCTGTGTATGTGCGGATGGATGTGTGTGTGTGTGTGTGTGTGTGTGTGTGTGTGTGTGTGTGTGTGTGTGTGTGTGTGTGTGTGCGCGCGCGCGCGCGAGTGTACATCTGTCCTTTTTTTTCCCCTAAGGGAAGTCTTTCCGCTCCCGGGATTGGAATGACTCCTTACCCTCTCCCTTAAAACCCACATCCTTTCGTCTTTCCCTCTCCTTCCTGAAGAAGCAACCATCGGTTGCGAAAGCTAGCAATTCTGTGTGTGTGTTTGTGTGTTTTGTTCATGTGCCTATCTGCCGGCGCTTTCCCGCTTGGTAAGTCTTGGAATCTTTGTTTTTAATACAATTATGTTGACAGAGTGATTGTATAGAAGGCTTTTATCTGTTTACTGATTGCACCAAAGACCATAATTTTTTTTAATGATTTTCTGTGAAGTTGATGGATAGAATTTTACTTTCAAATTCGCTGAACACTTTGAACTAATTTTGGCTTCGTATTGTTTTTGTTTATCTGTGAAGCTTTGGTTATGTCTAAATTTGCAATGAAAACCCCTTTGCTTTCATAGCTGCTTTCTAACATGGCTGTCGTACCACAATGGGTCTTTCCTGTCCCCACATAATTTTGCTCAGCACATGCTTGTTCAAGCCATAGTGTACAATACTCCTGAATTTTGTCCATTGAGGCTCAACACTATTAGTGCTGGAGATGAAATTTTCATGTTGACTGCTCAGGTAATTTGAAATTTCTTCCTTGTCGCTCTTGCTAACCACAATAATCTTCCTGCCTCTCTTTATATTCCTGTTTACAGCCATACTCAGAGAAGCTGTAATAGCCTTTTATCATTTATTCCCTGATCCACACTGAATGAGTCAAAAAATTTGGGTCTGTTGGTGACAAGATGATGTAATATGTTAGTTTAAAAACTTGGTTCTCTGTTTAGCTTCTCAAGGTATTTTCAAATAAGTCATTTAGAACAATTTTACATGATTCTTATTTAACATATCAGGTTTACTCAGAGGGATAATTTACAATCTTAATCCCCAAAACAGTAATTTTCTACTGTCTTCAGTCTTTCAATTCTGTTTCTTTTCTGATATTTTCAAAAGCTTTGATATATTTTATCTATAACTCTTCGCATCAAATAGTACTCTCCTCTTCTTACATGCCTCGTTTGTTAGAGAACCCTGTTTTGGATTATGACACACCATATCTTGAATGTATAAATAACACGCATTTCAAACACAAAACAGAGACGATTTTGTTGAGCTAAATTTTCTCCTCAATGCTGTTGAACAGCAGAGTCATACACTTGGTGACATGGTCATACTATGCTCATAGAAAAACCCTGTCCTACATTTGCACTGCTCTTGGAGAGCCAAAAGATCAATTTAATTGTATAAACAAAGCTTTAAAATGTTTGCTCTAAAATGACAGTCCAGGGCTTCTTTATGTTAAGTAGCAATCTGTCTTTCTTACAATGTTGATATTCCTACGTGGCGTTTCCATCATAAAGATCTCACAAATTGATGGAATTCAACTTGGCATTACAGCCTCAACTACAGACTCACAGAATTGAACCATTTCCTTGTGCATTAAAAGGTGCTTTCCTTACTAATGAGGATTATGGGACTGGGAACTAGACTACTTGTAGGTTTTATCAACAGATAAGTCAATGGAGGAGTAGGAAAGTAGGGCAGAGAGTGAGTTAATGTGAACAATTCAGTGACAGAATTGTTCTCTTCAGAACCAAAGCCCAATGGACATCTCTAAAAAGGGCAATTGCAGAAGCTGGACAGACAAACACAGGTACAAAGAAGGCAATGGTCAAGAAAATTACAGTAACAGAAAGAATACTTCAACTGATTCATGAAAGAAGGAAGTAAAAATATGTTCTGGGAATGACAGGAACACAGCAATGTATGTCACTTAGAAATGAAAGAAATAGAAAGTGCATGGAAACAAAAGGAAAATGGCTCCAGGAAAAATATGAAGAAACAAAAAAGTAATGGTCATTGGAAAAACTGATTCAACATACAGAAATGTCAAAACAAACTTCAACGAAATTAAAATCAGGTGCAACAACATTAATAGTGCAATGAGACCTCTGGTGTTAAATGGAAAGGAGAAAGCGGAGAGCAGGAT
Organism: Schistocerca gregaria; assembly: GCF_023897955.1. NCBI lineage: Eukaryota > Metazoa > Arthropoda > Insecta > Orthoptera > Acrididae > Schistocerca > Schistocerca gregaria. The sequence continues at coordinate 459,175,358 of NC_064923.1, forward strand.
ACAATGAAGGCGTCTACAATGTGGAGGACTCGTCTGATAATGTGACACAAGAAGAAATGAAAGATCAAGTAAGGCAAAAGAGGAAGACAATATTCATCTACAATTTTTAAAATCTTTGGATGGAGAGGCAAACCAAATGACTATGCAATTTGATGTGTAGAACCTATGAGACTGGAGACAGACTGTCAGAAAACTATCTTGCACACAATCCCAAAACAACAAAAGGCAGATAAGTATGAGAATTATTATCCAATCAGCTAAAAAGCTCATGCATTCAGGTTGCATACAAAATAATATACAGAAGAATGGAATAGTAAACTAAGGATTTCATAAATTACAATTAGGTTCACTTTAGGAAGTGTAGAGGCACGTGGGAGGCAGTTCTGACATCCTGCTTGGTAATGAAAGTTAGACTCAAGAAAAATCAAGATATATTCACAGCATATGCTGACTATGCTAACATTTCCTGATGACATTGCTATTCTTGACAAATGTGAGGAAGAACTGCAGTTTCGAGAACATACCTTCACCGAAGAGTCAAGCAGTATATTGCTCTCTCCTACGTTTATCTCACAAAGAGACCTTAAGGATAAAATAAGAGATTAGAGCCCACACAGAGGCATACTGACAATCCTTTCCACAAACAATACGAGACTGGAATAGAAGGGAGAACCGATAGAGGTACTCAGGGTACCCTCCGTCACACACCGTCAGGTAGCTTGCGGAGTATGTATGTGGATGTAGATGTAGACCTGTTGAATGGAATGATCAGTCTAATGAGCACATACTATGGATCGATAGTAAACTGAAAAAAGACAAAAGTAATGAGGAGGAGCAGAAGTTCAATACACCAAATTATTGATTACAATGTAGACAAAGTGGATGAGTTATGCTGCCTTGGAAGCAAAATAACATATGATGGACAAAGGAAGTAGGACAATCACAGCAGACTAGCTCAGTTAAAGATAGCAATCCTGACCATGAGAAATCTATTAGTATCAAACATTTGAGGAAAAAATTCTGAGAACATATGTTTGTGGCACAGCATTTTATGATGATAAATCATGAATAGTGGTAAAAGCAGGACAGAATAGAATCAAAGCATTTGAGACGATGTGATACAGAAGGATACTGAATGCAAGTGCTATTCTGAGGTTGGCACAAATGAGTAATACGTGGTGGACCAAATCAAACCGGTCAGAAGACTGATGATTTAAAAACAAAAATAAAAAATAAATAAAGGTGTCAAAAGAAATTTTGGCAAAATTTAGAAGACATGTTTTACACTCTCACTGATGTCAAAGCACTTCTGTTAACATAAAGTTTTTTACTTTTCTTTAGTTCCTTAAGACAATCAAATTCCAATCAATCGATCAAATCGGCAATTGAGGACCCTGTAGATCATGAGCCGACCTCACAGTGCTCCTCCATAGACAGCGATCTTGTACACTTTGGATCCAGTTGTCACAGACTCCTAGTTGGTAGAGGTCTTTCTGTAGCTCATCCTTCCATCACTTCCTGGGTCTTCCGATTGAACAGGTACCATGAGGTATTCCCAAAAGCACAGCTTTTGCCCAAGAGGTGTCTAGTCTCCTAGCTCCTTAAGGACTACCACCTTAATGTTGGTGAGGAGGTTTGCATGTCTCAGTGATCCTCTGGGCTATGCTGATGTGAGCTGTGCTCCTGGTTGGGTCAGCCATGCCAAACAGGTCAGTTGGTGAGACTCCAGACAAAGAGTAGTCCCCTAAGGGGGCTCCCGCCAAGGGAGTATGTGGGTGGCAACCAAACAGGCTCTTAGCTAAGTCTGACATTACTTCCACTGACTTGTTTCAGGCTGCTTCTGTTTTCGTTCCTATTGGCCTCTCTTGGCCATCTCTTATTTTTTTGACCCCAACGGTTTTAGGTTTTGAAGCCCTAGAGTGTCTTTCATTTTTCTTTTCTATCTCCAATGAAGAGGGCAGGGAAGGCTCTAGAGGCGTGGTGAAGCCAGCTTTCCTATGGGCATAAACTCTGAAAAAAAATCCTGCCCACTCAGGGCAGAACAGTGGCAGTCCCGCTACTGGGTTAACCCTGTGCAGCACTTGTAACGTGGCCAGGGGACATTTTTACTCCTACAATAAAACTCACAAATGTGCCTCGGAATAGGATGGAACACCATAAGATGAAAACAGCTGGGACCTGGAGCTGTTCAGATAGTAGTCTCTGAACTAGAAGAGTATAAAATGGACGTTACTGCATTACAAGAAACAAGATGGCTACAGGAAGGGATACTGCGTGAGAAGAAATCAGTGTTCAAATTCCAAATATATTATATTTTCTGGGAATAAATTGCCATCATTTTGAATGTCTTAAAGCATTACTAATGCTGAATTCTTCAACACTCCGTGCTTTATAAATTGTTCCACTACATTCTTCAGAATTGCGGTGTCACAAGTGAGAAACAGAGATGCAAGAGTAGCACACACCAGGGGATCATAGTCAAACTTTATGACTATTTTGTAGTTCTTGAATTTGGATAACAGTTAGTCCTTCTTCACTCCATTGATGAATTTCTTGATATGTCAAGCGATTGCCGTTCCCCTATGCTTGATCTTTAATATCTCCAAATGTCTGATAGAACAAAACTTGAGACAAAAAATGTCAGACCTGGCATACTGGGAATAGAGAGGTCTTCCATCGATATCTTCTGTATCTTGGCACTCTACAGATGAGGGGTTTCATTCTTCTAATCGTTATGGAGCCTGAAGGCTCACTTTACCCAAAGTGCATTAAGTATAACAGTCTATGATGCTTTTTATTCCCAATGATATCAAAATTTCACATTTATATTCATTGCAGATGGCTGGTTTGATGGAGTGGCTGGAAAATGTTGACATTCTAGACCAGTGGCTGGAGCAGTTTGAGCTAAGGACAATGACTATGATTTAACTTTAAATGTAAACATTTTAGGTTAGGTTTTACCTTGACTGTTATTGATATTTAATGAAACAATAATTTTAGTATTACCAGTCACTGTTTATTTATATCCACAAAGCTATTTGAAGGCTTAAACCTCCATCATCAGGTCAAAATAGTGTTTGTTTACAAAATACGACAGTTTGTACGTGATGTGTTAAGACAGAGAAAGGAACTTGTGACCATTGGAGATAGTGCCACAACTTACCTCAAAATCATAACACAACACACAGGTCATTCTAATGCATGTAGAACCACTCGATGATGGAGGTTTAAATCTTCAAAAGTGCCGTGGATGTAAATAAACAGCGACTGGTAACAGTACACTTTTTGTTTCATTTACTATGATTTTAGGTATAACGTCTATGGAACTACAGTGAGTGCTATGTACTGACTGTAAACCCAGTTTCAATATCATTTATTTAATGTTGATGATGTTAGTGCTTTCATTCAGCAGATCATCATCAGGCAACAAGACTTTTGCTCAGCATATGACTGATACTATTCAGTATTACCTTGGAACCCACATTTCCACTGCCATAAATGTTGTTCGGTTATAGCCAACTGACCAAAAGTACTAACAATATTAACATTAAATGAACGTGCTTCAGACTTTTTTTTTTTTTTTAAATCAAGACAAACAGTCTGTGAGGTACAGAAAGTCTATTAGGTAGTTTGTAGCAGGGTACCTATGTTTCTTTCCTCTCATGTGGCTGCTATCACCTTGCCTTCTTAAGTTCATCAAAGAAAAAGTAGAACAGCAGAGACTACAGAAACCATGGGTGGACATTCTTTTAACAGTGTGCAGTGAAAATTAAATTAAAATTACCCATGCATAAATAAATAATCATTATCATCAGACATTTCACATTCACTTCTTCACAGAAGTCCATTCTAGCTACATATCTACAATATATTCAGCCTGACAGTATTATGAAAAGGATAGTTGTCACTCTCAATAAAGGGGAGATGTTGGTTCACAGATATGCACAACAAAAAGACTGTCAAACATAGCTTCGTCAGCAGCCTTGGCACCCAGAGACTATGGTCATGTGTTTCTGAGTTGTTGAGTTATGGTTTTGTGTGTGTGTGTGTGTGTGTGTGTGTGTGTGTGTGTGTGTGTCATTTTCTCTGAAGAAGGCCTGTTTGGCCGAAAGCCTTTTTTTGATAGTCTTTTTGTTGTGCCTATCTGTGACTCAGCATCTCTGCCACCTCTGTCATATGGTGAGTGGCAACTATCCTTTTCATAATATTGTCATTATTCCATTCTGGATTTTCTATATTCAATCTGTGTGTTTAGTGTCTACAATTATTTGGAAAGTGGTTCAAGACGAACATATTTTCTATAATTTCTTTATTGTTCAATAAAACGCAGGTAGTAAAATTACGAGGAGACAATGGCTGGCTAGTACTTGCTTTAAAGAGGTGAATTTCAGTACAGCCAACACATTTTTAAGTAGAAGGGTGGAGGGGCAGATCATCCAGACCGTAAGTTGAGAAGGACCCACAGTTTGCGACACAGTTCCTCCTACCACCAAGGTTGGTACACAAAAAGTGCTCTTTCACTGGGATAATGCACCATCCCACACATCAGTGATAACAATGATGAAAGTTCATGAATTGATTCCTCACAGACCCTGTTCACCAGATATATCCCCAGCTGAATCTGTTCTCTAACTTAAAACTTTGGCTTGCTGGGAAAAAATTTCATCAAATTAGGAAATGATAGTTACAGTCAATTAGTATTTTGCAGAGTCTGACAGAACCTATTTTTCTGACAGGATGAAAAATCTGGGACAGCTGGACCAATTGTATATCCCTCAAAGGAGACTATGTCAGGAAGCAAGAGGAGTTGTGCACAAAACAAACATTTTTCCCTTGCTTTTTTTTTTTCACCAGACTTGTATCAAACCACCCCTGTACTTTTATCAGAATACATTCAAAAGAATTGTATTAAGCAAAAAAGTATGGTAATGTTTCACGCCCAGAATTACAGCAATAGCTTATTTATTTATTTTTTTTCTTATTCCCAATGAACTGACAATTCTTTTATGTCCATGTGTAAACTGAGTCACAGCACGCCTCAGTGTACCAAGGGACCTGGACATGGCATGGTAAGGAGGAAGTGTGAGGAATGGAACGTTCTGCGGCAGTAAAGATAACATTCGTAAGCTATTCCACCTGCTCATCACGACTGGTGAAATCGTGTTTGTCAAAGGTCACCAGTAAGCTGCCATTTGGGTGTGTATGGGAGGTGGGCATGAGTCAGAAAATGAATAGTACACAAGAAATGGTCACTCAATTAGGTGTCAGAAAGAATGGACCACTTGAGGCGATGGGCAGTGCAGAAGGATAGGTCCAAATGGGAATGTGTGTGTGAGGAGTCTGAGAGGAACGTTAATGCTCTTGTGTTAAGGCAGAAAAGGTTGCGTTGATTAAGAAGTCAGCCACGAGGGCACCTCTCAGACAGGTTCAGGAAGAACTCCATATGGGATGGAGCACATTAAAGTCACCAAGCAGCAGAAATGGGTGAGGTGGCTGCCCAATAAGCTGGAGGAAGTCGGCCCTGGTGACACTGAATGACGGAGGGATGTAAATGATACAAAGGGAAAAGGTCAAGCAAGGACGGAAACGGCAAACTGCAACAGCTTGTAGATGGGAGTCAGGGAAATGAGTTGACTATGAATGTCATCCCATATGAGCAGCAAGACTTCCCCATGAGATGGAATGCCAACAGCTCAAATCGGTTGTGAGGACACTACTTTGTTTCCTGAAGGCAGAGGAAAAGTAGATGCTTTGATTCTAAAATCAGTTGTAAATCCTCTTTATTGGATTGAAGGCTGCGAACGTTCCACTGGAGGAGAGCCACGATGAAGAAAAAATGAAGGGGTGTCATGTTGGCGGCTGCCAAGTGCCGGCCTGGGAAGACTCACTGCTACAGGGCACAGAGGCATGAGGATCCTGCCTCATGAGGTCCACAGAGGTATTGGCTTTCTTCTGCTGTCGGCCTGCAGAGTCCAATGCAGAAACATGGTTAGCGGCGTGCACTGGCGACACAAGAGGCCGGCCGGGAGAAGAGGATCTATGAGTCGATGACACAGAAGACTATTTGGCTTCATTGGACTTCTTCAAGCCTTTCCGGTTAGTACGGGAACACTCAGGTGTTGGTTGGATTTCTTCTGTCCTTTCCAGCCTGCCAGTTGTGTAGTTGGTGACTTTGCCCCACGAGGCAAGAGTCTGATGGCTTGTTGTACAGCTGGATGAGGAGACTGTGATGCTACCATGACAATAGGCAATTTTACAACCTCAGAACTGAATCTGAGGTTCTATGTCTGCGTGGCCATGTCCTTCATGGTGCGAGATGCAGCAAGAACAGTACTATAGTGCCAGATGGTAGAACACAACATTTGCAGCTAGCCAATAACTTGCGAGTGACCAGGCAAGGAACTTTTTCCTTTATCCGGATCTCCCAGACAGCCTGCCCATCGAGACTGCAATTGATACAGCAGGGAGAAGGAGACAGACAATTGCCCTTGTGTGCATCTTCACCAAAGGTAACACATTTGGCTAGGTGTTGACAGGACATTTGAGTGTGGTTGCAACGATGACACTGGTAATAGCACATCGGGTTCGGAATGTATGGTCAGACTGTGAGAACCTCATAGCCTGCTTTGATCTTGGACAGAAGCGCCGCTTTATCAACGGTGAGAAAAAGAGTGCATGTGGGCACTATGGAGGCATCTACCCTTTTCGTCACCTGATGGGTAGCAATGACACCCTGATTGGAGAGGTATGTTCGGATTTCGGCCTCGATCAGACTGTAGAGAGCCTAGTGTAAATAACATGACGGGAAGTATTCAGAGTTCTATGGACCTCAATATGAACAGGATAGCTGTGAAGGAGTGAAGTGGCAAGCAGTTGTGCTTGAGAATCACAAGTAGTCTCCAAAAGCAAGGTGCCATTCTATAAATCAGAGGAGGATTTCACAGGGCCAGCAGTTGCATTAACACCTTTCTGAATAATAAATGGATTTACCTTTGTGAAGGAATGACCAACTTTGGTAGGCCTACTTGAAACCACGAGGAATCGTGGTGCAGATGGGAGGGTCTTCGAATCATCAGCCTCATTCCGTTTACATTTTCTAGACGTTGATTGCGAAGATGATTGGTTCATTGCGAAAAAATCCCCCACGATTGCCAATGTCTCCAATAGCACGCTCCTTCCAAGTGGGGGCCCCCTTCACAAGTGGGTGCACCTGCCTTAGGTGATTGTTCATACGTCAGGTCACACCTCCTGAACGTCTGACAGAGGGACCAATCAGCAATTTGGGAAGATAGCAGCTCAGGCAATCACCCCTCCCTGGGCCTGGCCTGTACCAGGACATATGTGTGAACTCTACCTGTCGGCCTGGTGCTACTCAGTCACCTGTTATGTGTCAGACGCATGGGCCAGACTTCAGAAGCACACAGGAAGGAAGAAGACAAAAGAGGAGGTTCAAATGCCAAAATGGAGGGGGGGGGGGTAGGAGGAGGAGAACAAAGAAAGAAAAAAGGAATGAAAAACACTGATGAGACTGTTCTTATGTCATCTAAGGACAGTGAGGAACATTCCCAAAAACACCCCACACCATGTGTTCCACAAAGGACGGGAAATAGTATAGCAAGGGGATAGACATGCAGCACAGAAGGGAAAAGATGCTGCAACGGCTGGGGCCCCTAGTAGATTTCTCCCCCATGTGAGGAAAATCTTTAAGTACTAACATCACCTACCCCTATGAACCATGGACCTTGCCGTTGGTGGGGAGGCTTGCGTGCCACAGCAATACAGATGGCCGTACCGTAGGTGCAACCACAATGAAGGGGTATCTGTTGAGAGGCCAGACACAAACGTGTGGTTCCTGAAGAGGGGCAGCAGCCTTTTCAGTAGTTGCAGGGGCAACAGTCTGGATGATTGACTGATCTGGCCTTGCAACACTAACCAAAACGGCCTTGCAATACAGATGGCCGTACCGTAGGTGCAACCACAATGAAGGGGTATCTGTTGAGAGGCCAGACACAAACGTGTGGTTCCTGAAGAGGGGCAGCAGCCTTTTCAGTAGTTGCAGGGGCAACAGTCTGGATGATTGACTGATCTGGCCTTGCAACACTAACCAAAACGGCCTTGCTGTGCAGATAGTGCGAATGGCTGAAAGCAAGGGGAAACTACAGCCGTAATTTTTCCCGAGAGCATGAAGGTTTACTGTATGGTTAATGATGATGGCGTCCTCTTGGGTAAAATATCCCGGAGGTAAAATAGTCCCCCATTCGGATCTCCGGGCAGGGACTACTCAAGAGGATGTCGTCATCAGGAGAAAGAAAACTGGCATTCTACGGATCGCAGCGTGGAATGTCAGATCCCTTAATCAGGCAGGTAGGTTAGAAAATTTAAAAAGGGAAATGGATAGGTTAAAGTTAGATATAGTGGGAATTAGTGAAGTTTGGTGGCAGGAGGAACAAGACTTTTGGTCAGGTGAATACAGGGTTATAAATACAAAATCAAATGGGGGTAATGCAGGAGTAGGTTTAATAAGGAATAAAAAAAATAGGAGTGTGGGTAAGCTACTACAAACAGCATAGTGAACGCATTATTGTGGCCCAGATAAACACGAAGGCCATGCCTACTACTGTAGTACAAGTTTATATGCCAACTAGCTCTGCAGATGATGAAGAAATTGATGAAACGTATGATGAAATAAAAGAAATTATTGAGGTACTGGAGGGAGACGAAAATTAAATAGTCATGGCTGACTGGAATTCGAAAGTAGGTAAAGGGAGAGAAGGAAACTAGTGGGTGAATATGGATTGGGGGAGAGAAATGAAAGAGGAAGCCGTCTGGTAGAATTTTGCACAAAGCATAACTTAATCATAGCTAACACTTGGTTCAAGCATCATAAAATATGGTTGTATACACGGAAGAAGCCTGGAGATACTGACAGGTTTCAGATGGATTATATAATGGTAAGACAGAGATTTAGGAACCAGGTTTTAAATTGTAAGACACTTCCAGGGGACTCTGACCACAATCTATTGATTATGAAGTGTAGATTAAAACTGAAGAAACAGTAAAAAGGTGGCAATTTAAGGAGATGGGACCTGGATAAACTAAAAAAACCAGAGGTTGTACAGAGTTTCAGGGAGAGCATAAGGAAACAACTGACAGGAATGGGGGAAAGAAATACAGTAGAAGAAGAATGGGTAGCTCTGAGGGATGAAGTGGTGAAGGCAGCATAGAATCAAGTAGGTAAAAAGATAAGGGCTGCTAGAAAACCTTGGGTAACAGAAGAAATATTGAACTTAATTGATGAAAGGAGAAAATATAAAAATGCAGTAAATGAAGCACGCAAAGAGGAATACAAACGTCTCAAAAATGAGATCGACAGGAAGTGTAAAATGGCTAAGCAGGGATGGCTAGAGGACAAATGTAAGGATGTAGAGACTTATCTCACGAGGGGTAAGATAGATACTGCCTACAGGAAAATTAAAGAGACTTTTGGAGAAAAGAGAGCCACTTGTATGAATATCAAGAGCTCAGATGGAAACCCAGTCCTAAGCAAAGAAGGTAAAGCAGAAAAGTGGAAGGAGTATATAGAGGGTCTATACAAGGGTGATGTACTTGAGGACAATATTATGGAAATGGAAGAGGATGTAGATGAAGATGAAATGGGAGATACAATACTACATGAAGAGTTTGATAGAGCACTGAAAGACCTGAGTCGAAACAAGGCCCCAGGAGTAGACAACATTCCATTGGAACCACTGATGGCCTTGGGAGAGCCAGTGCTGATAAAACTCTACCATCTGGTGAGCAAGATACATGAGACAGGCGAAATACCCTCAGACTTCAAGAAGAATATAATAATTCCAATCCCAAAGAAAGCAGGTTTTGACAGATGTGAAAATTACCGAACTATTAGTTTAATAAGTCACAGCTGCAAAATACTAACCAAGATCAGTTTGGATTCCGCAGAAATGTTGGAACACGTGAGGCAATACTGACCCTACGATTTATCTTAGAAAGTAGATTAAGGAAAGGCAAACCTAAATTTCTAGCAATTGTGGACTTAGAGAAAGCTTTTGACAATGTTGACTGGAATACACTCTTTCAAATTCTAAAGGTATCAGGGGCAAAATACGAGGAGTGAAAGGCTATTTACAATTTGTACAGAAACCAGATGGCAGTTATGAGAGTCGGGGGGCATGAAAGGGAAGCAGCGGTTGGGAAGGGGGTGAGACAGGGTTGTAGCCTGTCCCCGATGTTATTCAATCTGTATATTGAGCAAGCAGTCAAGGAAACAAAAGAAAAATTCAGAGTACGTATTAAAGTCCATGGAGAAGAAATAAAAACGTTGAGGTTCGACGATGACATTGTAATTTTGTCAGAGACAGCAAAGGACTTGGAAGAGCAGCTGAACGGAATCGAGTGTGTCTTGAAAGGAGGATATATGATGAACATCAACAAAAGCAAAACGAGGATAATGGAACGTAGTCGAATTAAGTCGGGTGATGCTGAGGGAATTATATTAGGAAATGAGACACTTACAGTAGTAAAGGAGGCTTGCTATTTGGGGAGCAAAATAACTGATGATGGTCGAAGTAGAGAGGATATAAAATGCAGACTGGCAACGGCAAGGAAAGCATTTCTGAAGCAGAGAAATTTGTTAACATTGAGTATAGATTTAAGTGTCAGGAAGTCGTTTCTGAAAGTATTTGTATGGAGTGTAGCCATGTATGGTAGTGAAACATGGACGATAAATAGTTTGGACAAGAAGAGAATAGAAGCTTTCGAAATGTGGTGCTACAGAAGAATGCTGAAGATTGGATGGGTGGATCACATAACTAATGAGGAGGTGTTGTATAGAATTGGGGAGAAGAGGAGTTTGTGGCGAGAAGAGGAGTTTGTGGCACAACTTGACAAGAAGAAGGGAATGGTTGGTAGGACAGGTTCTGAGGCATCAAGGGATCACAAATTTAGCATTGGAGGGCAGCATGGAGAGTAAAAATCGTAGAGGGAGACCAAGAGATGAATACACTAAGCAGATCCAGAAGGATGTAGGTTGCAGTAATTACTGGGAGACGAAGAAGCTTGCACAGGATAGAGTAGCATGGAGAGCTGCATCAAACCAGTCTCAAGACTGAAGACAACAACAACAACAACAACATCTTTTGTAATGAATTGTTTTTAGAGAGAGAAAGCAAAGCAAATGGTATATGTGTTTCATTAAGACCCTGTTTTTATTTCCTTGGAGTCACAAGATGGATTTAAAATACCTTCACTCATTTCAGAAATAACCTCAGAAAAAAGTAGGCCTCTTGAAAAAGTGTATAATATATAAATTATTTTTGAAGTACTAGAATAAATAAAATGTCTATAAAATGCTGCATTGTACACTGCACTTCTGATGAGACAGTGGCAATTCCTGAAATCCATCGATCATGGCCTCTGGCCTGGCGAGTGGCACCGCAGTCCTGGGTCCTTGGATAAAACATGAAAACCAGCTGCATTATGCCACACACAAACAGCCCCAGGCTGCAGGTGGATCGGTCAGACTAGATACAATGGGCAGGGCTTGTACATTAGAGAAAAATGATTGGCTTTAGATTAGCAGGCCCAATCCATTACAGGTACTCACAGAAATGGCCTGCGGTTTTACCCCATCATGAAAGTCCACTCCTGTGGCCAGTTATTCACGTGTCACGTTGATGAAATGAGACCACGTTGAGCAGTCCATGCGACAGGTAACTTGCACAAATAGTCTGCGAATCAATACTAATGAGGCAACTCTCCGTAAAGTTGATCACTGGGCCACCGACAGGCATGTAGAAGAGACAATCACCTTCTCATAAATAAATTTTCGGTCACAGCATTTGTCAGAAAACAAGAGCATACACATATTCACACAGTCACTCAGACACAACTCATGCATACTACCACCATCTCTGGCCACTCCATCAACAATCTCTGAGAATCAGATCCAAACAAACCACCACTCCTGCCTCCCTGCCTTTCATCGGTAGCTGCTAGGCTAGCGGCAGGAAGTTGTTGCAGCACTGACTGCAAACTGAGGGAAGTGATAGGAAGCGGAGAAGCAATAAGAATGCGGGAGTAGGAAGTGGGGCACATACTCAGTTGTGCCCAGCGAGCGATATTTCAGTAAACAAACCATTTCATCTACTGAGGCAAAAACAAGATTTTTTCCAGGATTTTTTAATTTCCCTGGTTTTTCTGGCATGTTTGAAATTCCCTGATTTCCAGAACTTGTGTCAACCCTGAACACTTTCACAGTTATGGATGGCTATGGAGGCAGCATGGCTCAATGCGCCTGCAGGGACTTCCGACGAGTTGTCGAGTCCATACCACATCGTGTTGCTGCAACATCATCAGAATAATAGCTTCATTCTGATTCACTCCTCTCAATGTCACTGCAGGCACAGAACATGTCACGTCAGTGAATCTGACATCAATGACCTCAGTTTCTCTCAGTACAATATAAACAACTTGTATTATTACTGCTGCCACATTGGACTTACACAGATGCAGTATTAAACTGGTGTGCGGCTTGAACATTTTCTAAGTTATTAATTACAAGCACTGGGTTCACTCATCGCAGCAGGTTGACCCTTGGTAACTTTTTTCATTGACACAAGTTGCTAGTTGGAAATATAGCGTATCTGCGACTTACCTAAATGATTGGTTGAGGCAGTACAGTAGCCAAGAATGTGCACACAGCAACCAAAAGACGCTTGCTACAGTTGGCACAGTTCTGCTGCACAGCAGTAGTGTAACACAGACACACATTTCAGCAGAGTACTGTTAATGACATAGTTCAGACCTGACCTCTAGCAGTATTCGATGCAACTACAGTTCAAAACATTCACCATATTAAAAGTGTCCACATTATTACTGTCTTTTAAGCTAAAGCTATTTCAAACTATCTCTGATAAAATGGTTCATGTGAAAACAATTCACTATCAAACAGCAGCTACTAAGTAATTTTGTATTTTCATATTTTGAAGCAGAACTCACATTTACTTTGCATGTACTACAAAATGAGAATTTTTATGGGTAGTAGGCATGGTGTAACAGAGTACCCTAATCTGGTCATTAACATAACGATAACACTGCTTAAATTTAGGAACACAGATTGACCTGACTTGTATTATCACACAGGAGTTAACATTCAAGAGTGAGGTGAAACATGGTGGGATTATTAATTACACAAGTCACTGCTTACAGATGAGCACTTTGGGAATGTGTGTACTGCTATGTAACCAGATTACAATATGTTATCTATTATTTCTGGGAACACATCATAAGTCTCCAATGAAGAAATATTCTTTGGCTTTTGTCATACTGTTATATTAAATAAAATCACCCAGTATCATCTAGTTGTGGGATTTGTTGTCAATTATTACTTTCTGTTACTCTTCAAGGAAGTCTTCTACCATCTTATAGGAATTCTATCATAGTTCCAGTGAGTATCTTTTGTTTATTTCTTAAAGAAGTCTTGCAATCTGTTTAGTAATTACTTCAATATCTGTAATATTGTTTTTTATTTTCATGTTTACAGTTATGACTACACCTTAATATCCTAACTAATCTGTCTTCTGCAATAAGACACATGTACTGATTTTCATTATATTTGAGCGCTTCTAACCACCTTACAAAATAACACATTAGTACCTACATAGCAGCTTTCTCTGCATGCTGTGAACCTTTTTCATTATCTTAGATACATCTGTGATGCCTTTTGGTTCCCATTCTTTCTGCAGTTCTGCTGTGACTTACAACTTGCCACATAACAACACTTTTACTTCAGTGCAGTACTGTACTGCAGCTTGTCTCCCTCTGAGTGACTACCTTCCAAGTTCTTACTTTTCATTAAATTTGTTAATTTCTGAGCTGTAGTGTACCGGCCGAACCCTCTAAACCTTTTTATATCAAGAATCGTGAAATTTTATGAAACAATCATTCTTCATATTTTATTATTATAAACACATTCTGAATTATGGGACACATTCTGTTACAATATCTAAGAAAAGTTTGCTCATATGGGCAATGGTTGTTTGGGTGCTTTTAGCCCTTATACATTCATTTCACTGACAATGTTTACAGTTAAGAGATCAAGGACCATAATGTTACCATAAATGTCTAGGGATCTACATAGTCCCCAACCAGAGTCTAGCTTGCCTGTATAAGTCTCACACAAGCTAGGTGCAACACGTTCCCCAGACATTGTTTACTAATGGCTGATTCGCGTCAACAGCCACCAAGCCCATCAGCACACAGCATATCTTTAGGTTGATAGTTTCTTGCACTGCTTCATACCTTTCTCAAAATCAAGGCAGTTAAGCCAAGATCCTTCCCTCACTGTGACATATAACATTCTACCTTAGCACCAAATGACAGTTACTAAAGCATGTTCAGGTATTATGTTAATGGAGGCCCGGCACTGTAAACCAGCCTCAAGCTCTGGAATCTCAGTATCATTAAGCCTGAGCCCATACCCAGCCATTTCTGACTAAGACCATGCAGGGAGTTGAAGCACAGAATGGAAATTTATACATCAGATGCTCATAGGTCCATGGTCACATTCATAAATGAGCTATTGGTCCTATTCAGGATGACTTTTCAAGAGCTAGTCTACAATGAATACTCCCAACTACTACATGTCACCAAGTTTTTCTGTCTAGTAATTTGAACGCGTTTTCTATCTGTGAACATCTTTTTCTACCACTACTTTAGACAATTTTTCTACTTTTTACTGAAAACAACTTTTCTATTTACTAAATTCGACCTCTTTTAGCTACTAATTTCAAAATTTTTTGAATCACTGTCAAATGCAAAGTATGAATGAACACAAATTTACAAAATACATAAATAAATACAAAAATGGGAAATCTTCTCATCCTTCAAACAGTACTTCTATGGTTACAGTTAGGTTCAACTAAAATGAGCAATTACTCATCAGCATTACCTCAGTTTTGGAAGTGGGGCACTTGGATGATGATGTATTGTGCTGGCTGCAAGAAGTTGGAGATGGAGTTTGGCGTTCCACTGAGCTGCACAAGCTTTCATAATGAGGCACTGGTATAATATCTGCGTATGGTGAAGAGGTAACTAGTACCCGAGCCTGTATGAATATTAAGTGTGAGATGGTGGAAGAGAGATGAAGAAAAACAGAGACAGAGAAAGACAAAGAAGAAAGCAAGGGAACAGAATGAAACATACGAAACGGCAGAATATAAAACCAACTTTCACTATCATTAAATACTACACAAGAACAAACTGTGTGCTAATCTTTAAGGATTAATGGAGAACTAGCACTGCAGGCCACCCTCAAGCTCTGGAACAACAATGACTGCTACCATGAAAGTATGCATTAACTGTCAATGCTTTAGGAGCCATTAATCCAATTTCAATGCATACATATTGATATGAATGATGTAACTCAACAAGAATAGTGAAGTATGCATGTCCCAAACAAATACATTTCAGACCCTGTCCAGACTGATTTTTAAGAAACTGCACAATACGTAATTGGGAATTTGGGACTTACAAGTGACCAGAAAATAGCTTTAAAGTAAGTCAAGTGCTCCATCATGGTTTGGTCTACAGTGTGTTGATAATAACTGCATAAAAAAGGCATGATCCAAATCCAAAATTGTGAAGAAAAAATGATTGTTAGTGCTGCTGAAAATGCAGCAAAGCATTAAAAGAATCTTGCTTAGCAACCATGAGCAATGTCACAGAAGAAAGTATTTGCAGCCCCGCTGTCTCATATTTAACCACATTCTGAACGATTACAAATATCTGTGTTAAGAAAATTTTTATGGAAGAGAACACAAATGAAGACACAGGAGACGATGAGACTTGCTATCAACCATCAACCATACCTACTTTTTGTTGAAAAATATGAAACTCTTCCCAGAAAGCCCACTTAAATAACTATAAAAATTAGACATCTAAAATGGCATTCTCAAATTTCACCCTCTCCCTAGCCCACCAAAAAACTTTAATAATTATATCATGTTTGTTTTTATTATTCTGTCCGTCCTTTGCTATCAACAATGGATGGATCACTATGTAATCTAACAGAATAATTACAGCTAACTGTGATAAGCTCCAATTGGAAAATGTTACCTTATCTGCCAAATTTGTATATGCCTACATAAAAATTTGATCAGAGTAGCCTATATTTATCACTTTTCACTCAACATTTTGCAGTCAAATGCTAAACCTCTACAACATCAAACTATGTACAGTAGTACAATTAAGTTTCACCAATAACTTAAGAAACAAAAGTTTTCAAAATTTCTTTCACACAAGCATCCCTTCAGGAACGCCAGAATTCTTGTCATAGGCCAGCTTCATTTTGTTGTGAAGTACTTCGAAAATATTTGTGGGCTGCCAACACTTGAAAGTGAATGACATCAATACCCTTATCTCAGACACGTAGCCCATTACTACAGCACTTACATAACAGAATTATGTTGGAGGGGAAATTTATTTGCACCTCTCAGGATTCCACACACAAATCTATGCCTCTATTGGTCCTTTTTGTGCAACATTGCTTTATCTTTAAATGCTCAAATAACATAAGAATTTTATTTGTTGGTAAACAAAAACGAAAGTAATTACAAAAGAACAAGCACTCTTTGTTGTTTTCCATAAAGGTCAATGGAAGTGCTCCCAAATAAAATTTGCTTACTAAACTCTTACAGAAATATCACGGAAATGGATATAATTTGTTATTTAAAGATGTCAAAATGTAAAAGAAACAAAGCGTCAAGATGTTGACAAAGTGAAATCTTACAAAAAGGGTGGTTTTTCTTCTACAGTGGAAATGAGGGAGAAAATGAATAATATGTAAAAATTCTGGTGCCTTGCCAAAATTATACACAATTTACCCTGGAAAACTCATTGAGAATAACGAAAATTGAGAAGCACATCTATCTTGTAAGCTGAGCAGTCTAATTCGCTGCTTCCCAAGCAGGAGAACCAGGTTCAATTCCAAGTACTGCCAGCAATTGTTTCTTGGTTAAAGGACTGGTATGAGGTGCACTCAGCCTCTTGAAGCCAAGAGGAGATACTTGAATGAGAGACAGTGGCTCCAAGCTGTGTAAAGCTGACACTGCCTGGGACAGCAGTGTGCCGACTGCATACCCCTCCATACCACACCCAAATGATGCCATATGACAGAGGAATAAGCAACAGCCAATAGCCATTGCAGGGCTCTTTGGGCTCATCACAGAGTACCTTTCTCTTACTGTACTTAGACATATGAAATGCACTATAAAATCAAAGACAAAGTTCTAATTCTTGATAACAATTTTAAGGATAAGTTGCAAAAACAATCACACGAAAACCACATGCAGTACACTATGATATCTATTTTGCATCTACCATAATCACAAAATCTCTCAGATGCAACTACGATATTTAAAGGATGCAATATTTGCTTGTGAGAAGGCATAGTAGAGTAACAACTGCTAAAATTTCTACAGTCAAATTTCTGTTGATGTGGACAAAGGGGGATACCCTAGATGAAATGGATTAGTTTTTCTGTTGTATACATCCACAAGAAAAGCAGGGATTTTGAAGGTTGAATAAGGTGACATGCTCCAGTGCCCTTAATACTGTGTGTACCTCAGCACCATGAGCACCATGGTTAGCTAATTGCAGTGCCAATTTAAAGTGTTGTAAAACAAAAATTTAAAAATATATTCTGAAATAATATTCCTCCTATACTCTATTAAATCAAATACAATTCTGAAACTTATTAGCAATCAGTGCAGAAGATGACTATGGTTCTAGACAAGATTCACATTTGGTCTGCATCAGGTGGTACAAGGCACACTTTTGCATGTAAAAATGACACTGTCTCTCATGAAAGGTATGGATATATCATTTCCATAAGGGAGGGGGAGGGGGGAACAAATGACACTGTTTCTCATGAAAGGTATGGATAATATATCATTTCCATAAGGGGGGGGGGGGGGGGGGGTATCAGATACTGATAATTGTCAAGAAGCATGAAAACATTTACCTAATGTGACACCAGGAGCTGATGCCACATCATTAGTTATAATGCATTAGACTTATCATTACGGCATTGGTAATAAATATATCTGAGGGGAAAAAAGGGAGAAAGATTAGACTATAGCATGCCATTAATGACAAGGTTATCAAAGACGAGGACAAGTTTGGTATGGGAAATGATCAAGAAGAAAACTGACCATGATCGTTTCAACAAAAACACCCCTGCGTTTACATTAAGTGATTTGGGGAAACCATGAGTAACCTACAACTAGATGGTGTAGTGATTTGAGAATTTCTGTGGTAAAGTCTAGAACCACTCAGCCTACTACCATCTCGAACACACGATATTCTACATACAAGTGTGGGATGGTAAAATCCTCCCTACTGCGCATCACATACTTGTGTGTGCAGCTTTAAAATCAGTTGCAGGAAGAAAGTAGACGGGGCAGTCGAATGGCACCGACAAGTACCTGTCGAGCAATCCATAGATGTGTTAGTGAGTGGGTTTAGAAGAACCATGGAATCTATATGCAGCTTTGTGCTGATTGTGTCACTGACTGTTGCTAAGTGAAACAAGAACAGTTCAAAAAGTACTCATACATACTCTTGACTCAGTCTTGTTAGAGGCAAAACATTTTTGCAGTCTCCTTTTCTGGAAGTCATAGTGTCTAAGCAGACTTTATTTTGAATGCAAATCAATTTGTTTCTAACATACGACTGTACGAGAGACTTACTGAAGTTACATATTATGTTTAAAGTGACAATTTTTATTGTGCTTGAAAAAACAAACATAAAGTTTATATGGCCACGTATTTCACTAGTAGAAAGGGATTTGAAAGCTCCTGTACCTAGCATTATTCGATGGAGAAGAAGTCAAGAGTGTTTCCAGCAGCCGGCTATCCAGTAAAGAAGAGTGGCTGCAAATCCCAAGTAAGTCTTCTCGTAAAGAAGTGGAATGTGGTTTGGAGAAATAAATCAGTATAACGCAGACCCACACACACTTGAAGTCATCAAACCGTTAGAACAGTTCCACTATCCTTCAACTCATTTGTTTTTTATTGCACTGACGTTGTTTGATGATCAACCTGACCAATTCTACTCCTACTTTCGTTTTCTTTCTTTGCTCACGTTTCTCTCTTATTTATCCATTAGTCATTACTTTATAGTTGCTCGTTATGCATGTGCACCTCTTCTTATGCATATTCGATGTAAAACCATCATAACTCCCCATATATGTGCACATAATTCCCTACGTACACACACCTTTTACCCTACAACACCTGACGGTTCTCACATTGTGACAGGCTTTGTCTTATATAACTCAATGTTTGCTTAGAAGTGTATATTTGTGTATATGAGGATGTGTGTTCGTGTAGTCTGATTCTTCGGCCTTCTTATCTAAAGATAAGATGTAGGTTATTAGTAACCACGGAAATAAGGAAGGACTTCAGTGAGAGAAGTTTATGAATATGGATAGAGATAAACAAGTCCTCAAGATGAGAAGTAAGAAAGGAAAAAATAGATCATGTTGCTAGGATCGAAGAAGAGAAACAAGATACCCCCAAAGACAAGAAACCCTTCCCACCCCCCTTCCACAGGTTCCCTACCTCTCAGATACTTGAGTGAGACACCAGAAGTGGTTTGGTGTTAAATCATCTCCTACAGAATGGATTTGTCCCACCTTCACCCTTTGAGGTCCCTGAAGGAAAGCCTAGTAACCCTATGGAAATGGCAAGTGAAGAAGAATCAGACATACTTGTTTGCGAGGGTTGATTGAAAGGTGTGATATGTGTTTTGTGTTAGTCATGATTTATCTGTGCTTGTAAATCAAGCTTTTAGCTACAATGCCCACCCCTTTCAAAATTTATACAAACCCTCTTATCTATATCACATTTCATAAAAGGTATAAAATACTCTATGCAAAGCAGAAGACCTAAACACTTTGGTATAACAATTGTTCAGTTAGTCACATCATATTATATTTTTCCACAAACATAATACTCTCTTCAATTTATTTCATCTAGAAACCATTTTTTAAGCAATAGTTAGTTTTAGGTTTTAAAGAACTTCAGTGCAGGAAAACTATTTTGCAAGAAACACCGAAAACAACTCAAGATTCAATGGTTGTCACTCCGCCCGTTAACTCAGAACGTTGACATCCCTGGGGAATATACAATTTTACATCCTTTACATTGTATTTCCCCTTTTCTAATCCAGTTGTGGGATCTACTAAAAATAACGTCTTAGGATGGATTACCATTTGTACTCAGTAAGGTCTTCATATTTTTAAAAAAACTTACGAGTCTCTTTGTTCAGAGTCAAGCTGGGAAGATAATGTTTTATACGAAGCAAGTCACAGGCTTGGTACTGAGGTTCCACAGCCTTTTCGTTATGCTTGCTTACTCTTTGTTGCGCCTTTTCATCCAATTTTTAGAAATTATTTCCTGATTTAATTCGTAATTGACACTACGTTGATCAGGCCATAATCCCCCCCCATGAACCATGGAACTTGCCCTTGGTGGGGAGGCTTGCGTGCCTCAGCGATACAGATGGCCGTACCGTAGGTGCAATCACAACGGAGGGGTATCTGTTGAGAGGCCAGACAAACGTGTGGTTCCTGAAGAGGGACAGCAGCTTTTTCAGTAGTTGCAAGGGCAACAGTCTGGATGATTGACTGACCTGGCCTTGTAACACTAACTAAAACGGCCTTGCTGTGCTGGTACTGCGAACAGCTGAAAGCAAGGGGAAACTACAGCCGTAATTTTTCCCGAGGGCATGCAGCTTTACTGTATGATTAAATGATGATGGTGTCCTCTTGGGTAAAATATTCCGGAGCTAAAATAGTCCCCCATTCGGATCTCCGTGCGAGGACTACTCAAGAGGACGTTATTAGGAGAAATAAAACTGGCGTTCTACAGATCGGAGCGTGGAATGTCAGATCCCTTAATCTGGCAGGTAGGTTAGAAAATTTAAAAAGGGAAATGGATAGGTTAAAGTTAGATATAGTAGGAATCAGTGAAGTTCGGTGGCAGGAGGAACAAGACTTCTGGTCAGGTGATTACAGAGTTATAAACACAAAATCAAATGGGGGTAATGCAGGAGTAGGTTTAATAGAGTGTGGGTAAGCTACTACAAACAGCATAGTGAACGCATTATTGTGGCCAAGATAGATACGAAGCCCACAACTACTACAGTAGTACAAGTTTATATGTCAACTAGCTCTGCAGATGATGAATAAATTGACGAAATGTATGATGAGATAAAAGAAATTATTCAGGTAGTGAAGGGAGACGAAAATTTAATAGTCATGGGTGACTGGAATTCGTCAGTAGAGAAAGGGAGAGAAGGAAACATAGTGGGTGAATATGGATTGGGGCTAAGAAATGCAAAAGGAAGCCGCCTGGTAGAATTTTGCACAGAGCATAACTTAATCATACCTAACACTTGGTTCAAGAATCATAAAAGAAGGTTGTATACATGGAAGAACCCTGGAGATACCAGAAGGTTTCAGATAGATTATATAATGGTAAGACAGAGATTTAGGAACCAGATTTTAAACTGTAAGACATTTCCAGGGGCAGATGTGGACTCTGACCACAATCTATTGGTTATGAACTGTAGATTAAAACTGAATAAACTGCAAAAAGGTGGGAATTTAAGGAGTTGGGACCTGGATAAACTGAAAGAACCAGAGGCTGTACAGAGTTTCAGGGAGAGCGTAAGGTAACAATTGACAGGAATGGGAGTAAGAAATACAGTAGAAGAAGAATGGGGAGCTATGAGGAATGAAATAGTGAAGGCAGCAGAGGATCAAGTAGGTAAAAAGACGAAGGCTAGTAGAAATTGTTGGGTAACAGAACAGATACTCAATTTAATTGATGAAAGGAGAAAATACAGTAAGTGAAGCAGGCAAAAAGGAATACAAACGTCTCAAAAATGAGATCGACACAATATTATGGTAATGGAAGAGGTGGTAGATGAAGATGAAATGGGAGATATGATACTGCGCGAAGAGTGACAGAGCAATGAAAGACATGAGTTGAAACAAGTCCCCGGGAGTAGACAACATTCCATTATAACTACTGACAGCCTTGGGAGAGGCAGTCCTGACAAAACTCTACCATCTGGTGAGCAAGATGTATGAGACAGGCAAAAATCCCTCAGACTTCAAGAAGAATATAATAATTCCAATCCCAAAGAAATCAGGTGT
This sequence comes from Schistocerca gregaria, assembly GCF_023897955.1. Classification (NCBI taxonomy): domain Eukaryota; kingdom Metazoa; phylum Arthropoda; class Insecta; order Orthoptera; family Acrididae; genus Schistocerca; species Schistocerca gregaria. The sequence goes on from NC_064923.1 coordinate 459,197,601, forward strand.
TGACAGATGTGAAAATTACCGAACTAATAAGTCACAGTTGCTAAATACTAATGCGAATTCTTTACAGACAACTGGAAAAACTGGTAGAAGCTGACCTCGGGGAAGATCAGTTTGGATTCCGTAGAAATGTTGGAGGGAGAACAAGAGATGAATACACTAAGCAGATTCAGAAGGATGTAGGCTGCAGTAGGTACTGGGAGATGAAGAAGCTTGCACAGGATAGAGTAGCATGGAGAGCTGCATCAAACTGACGACCACCACAACAACAACAACAATTAAGAGTTGTCCTACAAAAGGTTTGTCTATAACATCTAAAGGTGTCAACCCAGTCAATAAATGGGCTAATTCGTTTAGGATAAGTTCAATGGCCTTAATTTTTGTTGTCCACGAAGTACGTTTTACATGGCAGCGTGTACAACATAATTTTCCAATTTCCTTCATTACCCGTTCACACATATTTGATGACGGGTTATAATTGGATATTAACACTTGTCAAATACTTTCCCATGCTAGGAATTCTCTAAATTCATTGCTAACAAATTGTGGTTTGTTATCTGTAAGAAGCCACTTTGGTTTACCTACTTCTAGAAAGTATAGCTGTAAGCAGTGTATAACTGTCTGTGTATCACCCAATTTCTCTGCAATAACTAATTGTGAAAAAGCTGAACAAGAAGATTGTAATTTAAATTTATAAATTTCAGGCAAAGGTGCCAGGATGCGAAATGGGATTTGAAAGCCAGGTTGGCTGACCTCGCTCCTGGTTTTTCCATTGTTTCCAGTCGAGGCTTTGCACACCAATTGCTTATTTTTGCTCTATTAATAGGGTATAGTTTAACATATTTTGATCAGCATTCGATGAGAACCAAAATATATGATACTCCTCCCTTTCCTTGTGGAATTGGTCCAAAGAAATCTGCTGCTGTAAGGTCATGTAATGACTTGGGGATAATAGGATACATTCTGCATTTCACGGGAGTATTACTCTCTTTTAGACTCTAGTAAGTTTCACAGGTCCTAATCAAAGATGCTATTTTATGCCCTAGTTTCTTGAAGTAATAAAATTTATTCATACGAGATATCCTTCTGAATTGTGCTTACTCTCTGTGAACATACCATACAAGTTCATCTTCCATTACCTTCGGAATACATAAACGCCAACACTGTGATGTTACACTGTCTCTCCAAAACAAGTTATGATCTACAATTTTTCATTTTGCCACTTGATTAGGAGGTAACGATTTCTGGATACAAATAGAAAATATTTCTGTGAAAAAAGGATCATGATGTATATTCTCTGCTATTCTTTGAACTATCTCTTTTACCCTCATGTTCAGATAGTCTGCTGACATAAAATTAATGGCAGTAATAACGCCAGGCCCTTCCGTACGTTTCAAGTCTTCCATTCCTATGGGTAGCCTCGATGATGCATCAGGTACTATATTTTCAGAACCTTTTACATATCATATCTTGATATGGTATTCTAGTGGGAAAAGCATCCAGCGCATCACTCTACTGTGTAGTAATCGACTACTCATCAGAAAGGATAAAGCTTGATGATCTGTATAAATATGGATTTCTGATCCCCATACTGGTGTTAGAAAATTTTGAATACTACACACAATCGCCAATAGTTCCTTTTCGGTGGCTGTGTAATTTAGTTTGTGCTTATTTAGGCTACAGCTAGCAAAAGCTATGGTTCTGTGTTCTATATTACTCAGATCCCATTCTCCTTGGAAAATTTCGGCAGCGATACCGTAATCAGATACATCTGTCGAAACTTTAAACGGTTTGCCATAACTGGATGATGTAATATGGGCGCCTCAACAAGCACTCTTTTAACATTTTCAAATGTATCATTTGTACCTTGAGCCCAAGTCCACAGTAATTTATTAATAAATGTAAAATTCTTGGGTCATTTAACTCCTGTCCTCGTACGTACTGTTGATAGTATCTGGCCTTACCTATAAATCCTTTTAACTGTCTTACATTTCTGGGGTGTGGACATTCTTTGATAGTTTTTATGCGTTCAGAGTCTGGTCTAATTCCCTCTACCCCTACAATATGCCCTAAGAACTTAAGTTCTTGGCAAGCTTCACCGTAGTACCTTTCTCTTTAAATTTTTTCAGAGCATTGCAAAAAGTTAGACAATGTTTCTCCCAAGTAGCTGATATTATTAGGATATCATCTACATATACACTACTGGCCATTAAAATTGCTACACCAAGAAGATGATAAATGGGTATTCATTGGACAAATATGTTATACTAGAACTGACATGTGATTACATTTTCACACAATTTGGGTGCATAGATCCTGAGAAACCAGTGCCCAGAACAACCACCTGAGTCAAAAAGAGCTTGGATGGCATGTACAGGTACAGCTGCCCATGCAGCTTCAACAGGATACCACAGTTCATCAAGAGTAGTGACTGGCATCTTGTGATGCGCCAGTTGCTTGGCCACCATTGACCAGATGTTTTCAATTGGTGAGAGATCTGGAGAATTTGCTGGCCAGGACAGCAGTCAAACACTTTCTGTATCCAGAAAGGCCCGTACAGGACCTGCAACATGCAGTCGTGCATTATCCTGCTGAAATGGAGGGTTTCACAGGGATCGAATGAAGGGTAGAGCCACGGGTCATAACACAGCTGAAATATAACCTCCTCTGTTCAAAGTACCGTCAATGCGAACAAGAGATGACCGAGATGTGTAACCAATGGCACCCCATACCATCACGCCGGGTGATAAGCCAGTATGGCGATGACGAATACACGCTTCCAATGTGAGTGCACCGCAACGTCGTCAAACACGGATGCGACCACAACCTGGATTCATCCAAAAAAAGGACGTTTTGCCATTTGTGCACACAGGTTCGTCATTGAGTACACCACCGCAGGCACTCCTGTCTGTGATGCAGCGTCAAGGGTAAACGCAGCCAGCTGATAGTCCATGCTCCTGCAAACATCGTCGAACTGTTCGTGCAGATGGTTGTTGTCTTGCATACGACTCCATCTGTTGACTCAGGGATCGAGATGTGGCTCCACGATCCGTTACAGCCATGCGGATAAGATGCCTGTCATCTTGACTGCTAGTGATATAAGGCCATTGGGATCCAGAACGGTATTCTGTATTACCCTCCTGAACCCACTGATTCCATATTCTGCTAACAGTAATCGGATCTCGACTAACACGAGCAGCAATGTCGCGATACAATAAACCGCAATCGTGATAGGCTACAATTCAACCTCTATCAAAGTCGGAAACGTGATGGTGCGCATTTGTCCTCATTACATGAGGAATCACAATAACGTTTCACGAGGCAACGCCGATCAACTGCTTTTTGTGTATGAGAAAAAACTTTCCTCATGTCAGCACGTTGTAGGTGTCGCCACCTTGTGTGAATGCTCTGAAAAGCTAATCATTTGCATATCACAGCATCTTCTTCCTGTCAGTTAAATTTCACATCTGTAGCATGTCATCTTCATGGTGTAGCAATTTTAATGGCCAGTAGTGTATTATCAAATCCTTCAATAAGTCTTTCCCGGGTGCTTTATCTAAGCATGTATAAAAATGGACACAGAGACATTAAGTCCAAATGGCAATACATGAAAGTGATATGATTTTCCATTTTAAAAAAAGTGACAGTATACTTTTCAGATTCTGGATGTAATTTTATCTGCCAATATCCTGCGGTCAAATCCCTCGTGCTAAAGACTCTTGCCTTTTCAAATTTGGATAACAATTCGTAGATAATCAGCCGGTCCCTGCCCATCTCTATATGTCAATTCAATGTGCGAGTGTCTAAGACTAATCCTACTGCACCTGTACCTTTCTTCACCACTACCAGAGCATTGGTCATTACACTGGAACTTCATTCTATAATATTACTATCAATCATTTTGTTACCTCATCCCAAACTGCTTCCTTCAAACTCACTGACATTGGATAAGGTTTGCAAAAGAATGGAGTGTAATCTTTGATTTTGAACTTACAAATATAGCCAGCATCTGCTGTCCCCTATACCAAAACATAGAAAATGTTCGTCAAAGTTTAAGATGACTTTAAACTCTAACAATCAATCTAAACCAAACAGTATGTCTCCATTAATATTCTCTACTATCAACAGCATTTGATGAAATAACATATTTCCAATACTGCAGTTCACCGGAGTTTCATATTTTACAAGTTTACTTTTTGTTCCCATTATCCCTATTGTGTATACTCCAGTCACTGACAATAATGGTAAGTGCTGTTTATTCTGTATAGAGTTAAAAAAATGTGTTTGAGATGAGTGATACCTAACTTCATAAATCTATAAATATGTTAACCTCACAATTTTCCACTGTCCCTGCTATTATAGGTCGTGGGTTATTAGTAGCTGAGTTTAGTTGTTGAAGCAACAACCATTCCTTTGTGGGTATTTTGTGTGTAAAGTTAACATACTTGTATGGAATACAGCCTCCTAATGTATTTCCACGATCTGGGCTCCAGCTCTGGGTCCAGGTTGAACAACGTTTCCCTCATTACTACTAATTATGGGTTGGTTACCGTAACGAGGGACCACATTCCTATTTTGTGTTTTTTGGTTACTCAGTACAAATTCTTGAGAAGTTACTGGATCTAAATTTGAATGTGAATACTTCTTTTGATAATTACTGTGACAATTTTTCTTACTGCACTGGTGTACTTTTGCTAAGTTTGCCTCATGCCTTTTAAAATTATTCGCACTATTCTTTTTATTGTTGGAACTTTCGCTTTGGCGTAAAGTTTTGTTGCGGTCCTTATTTATTGCATCAAGTACGTCACCAAAAGACAACTCTTCTACCATTTTCCAACCATTACATAAAATGTCTCTTCTCGCATAGATGGGCAATCATCTAATTAAAATATGTACCAATCCCTCTTATTCCATTGGCTTATCTAAATACTTTACTTGTGTTAAATGCCAATTTCCTCGTAGTACCCCAAGTATTTTTGTAATGTTTTGGGTCCCATAGATCTGACATCAACTTTTCTTGAGCACTGGAAGACCATTATTTATCTTTAAATTTCTTTTGAAAGTTCTCAATATTTACTGTACTCCATTCTGAGGCTTCCCCTAGAAGGTACCCCACAACAAATTCAATCTTCTTAGAATCTTCCCAATTTTTGGGTAATACTTGAGTAAACCTTAGTAAGAAATGGGTCGGATGTACAACCCCGTCCCTCTTAAATATAGGAAATTGTCTAGATAACCCTGAATTAGTTCCCCATTCTAAATCAGTCACAGCTTCACTAATTAATACAACGTTAGGTGAAGATACCATTTTTTCTATTTTATCTTGGATAAGCTTAATCTCTTTCCACAGGTCGTCCCTACCCATCCTGGTATCATTAAGTGCGAAAGAAGCAATAGGTGATACATTCCCGGATATTATTCCCTTGGTAACTTTACGATCTATGATTTCCCCAAATTGTTCCTACTAACTAATTACATTTATAATATCAGAGTTAGCTATTTTCTCTTTGAAATTTCTTTCTGCATTACCTAACCATGTATTGACACCTGTAATTTGCAATTGAATGACTGGCATTAACTCATTCTGCTTATCTACACTCTCTTGCAAGGTATACAACCCATGCATTACATCATTATGCTTAATACTACACACTTCTTCAGAGGATCCTAACTTTTCAATAAGTTTGAATTCTACACCATTACAATTGTTCTCAGTGTTAAGTTCTAACCTTTTTGACAAATCCTGAAAGGTATCATTCTGTTCCTGACTATGGTCAGTAAACAGATTATTTATGTGAGTAGTCAAAGAGTTTGTCAACTCATTCTTTAGATCTACTTTTAAATTCTCTACTTTAGTACTTATAGCGTCGAACTCAGTCTTCAAAATGCCCATGCCTTCGCGCAGCTTACTAAATTCTTCACTTTGAGAGTCGACCTTGGCACTTAACAAACCTAAATTTGTTGTTTGAATATTTAGTTTCCCTCTGAGCATTTAACGCTTCACTCTGGGTATTTAACTGAGAATTTACTAAGCCTAGTTCTTTACTTACAGCCGCACTTTGAGCTTTGATTAAATTTGCCAATTCAGGCCAGCCAGGCACTTCTTTGCTAATTTTCATGGCCATAGCTCGGTCCTGAGCTTCCCCAATCTGTTGTATATTCTCTATACTCTTGTACCACTTCGTACTAAGGTAATGTAGTTTTGTTTCACGCTCACCCGGCGTAGAATTTTCATTGCGGAGGTGAGCGGATGTGGAGGCAGGTAAGCATTGGTGAACAGCAGCTGGTGCCGGCGGCATCAGATGAACGTTGGTTTCCGTGTCTGCGTCCCGGCGACATGTGTGTGAGCTGTATACTCTCCGCATTGGATCTTCTTGGTTAAAGCGTTCTATGCGTATTTCTTCACAGACAAATATGTTGAAATTTTGCTCCATTCATGAACATAATCGAATGTCTAAGAGTAAATCCCTTGTTGTATAATGTTTGGTTGCTATGGCAACAGACAACAGCTTGTTTGACTGAAAATTCATGTTTTTGGGTCTTTTCATGCAGGTCACCAAGTTCTAATATTTTGATGACTTAAAACTGTGAGTATGGGTCTGGATTATACTGATTTATTTCCCCGCACCACATTCCATTTCTTTACGAGATGAATACTTGGGGTTTCCAGCCACTCTTCTTTACTGGATAGTTGACTGCTGGAAACTTGACTTCTTCTCCGTCGAACAATGCTAGGTACAGGAACTTTCAAGTCCTTTTCTACTAGTGAAATAAGTAGCCATAAAAACTTTATATTTTGTCAATCAACAATGTGTTCGACTTTCAAGCACAATAAAAATTCTTACTTACATAATATGTAACTTCAGTAAGTCTCTCGTACAGTCGTATGTTAGAAACAATAGATTTTCATTCAAAAGAAAGTCTGCTTAGACACCGTGACTTTCAGAAAAGGAGATTGAAAAAATGTCTTGCCTCTAAAAAGGCCGAGTCAAGAGCATATATGAGTACTTTTTGAACTGTTCTTGTTTCACATAACAACAGTCAGTGACACAATAAGCACAAAGCTGCATATAGATTCCATGGTTCTTCTAAACCTACTCACTAACACATATATGGATTGTCCAACAGGTACTTGTCGATGCCTTTCGACCGCCTTGGCTACTTTCTTCCTGTGACTGATTTTAAACCTGCACACACAAACATGTGATGTGCGGTAGGTAGGATTTTACCATCCCACACTTGTATGTAGAATATCGTCTGTTCAAGACAGTAGAATGCTGAGTGGTTCTAGAATTTACACAGAAATTCTTGAATCACTACAATGGTCTGAGGGGGACTTAAACCATTATCCTCCTGAATGCAAATCTAATACTTCATCGCTGCAGCACCACTCCCCCCCCCCCCTCCCTATTCTACCCACCCACACAAAGCAGACAAAGCCCTTAATGGTGTATACTGTTGATATAATCTGTAGGCACAGTTGATGAACTAGTCCGGAACCCTATAACCGGGCTGGGCCACACAAGAATCCTAAAAACAGTAGCAGCGTGCCAGGGAAGTGTCATAGGACCACCATTTTTTCTATATATGTTCATGATCTGGAAGCCAGGGTGGGTAGGAATCTGTGGTTGTCTGCTGATTATGCCATGGTGTACAGGATGGTGTCGAAGTTGAGTGACTGTAGGAGGATACAAGATGGCTTAGAGAATGTGTCTCGGTGATGTGATGAATGGCAGTTAACTCTAAATGCAGAAAAATTTTAGTTAATATGCTTGACAGAGCCATGTCGTTCACATATCTGGGAGTATGTTTCAAAGTGACATGAAACGAAACAAGCATGTGAGGATTATGGGAGGAACTATGACTGTGCAACTTTTGTTTACTGGGAGAATTTTGGAAAAAGTATGGTTCCTCTGTAAAAGAGATTGCATGTATGACAGTAGTGTGAGCTATTCTTGAGTACTGCTGGAGTGTTTGCGATCCAAAACAGGTCAGATGAAAGGAAAACATCAAACTAGTTCCGAGACAGGTTGCCAGATTTGTTACCGGTAGGTCCGAACAATACGCAAGTATTATGGAGATATATTATAGACATTCCGATTGGAGGCAATCTGCAGACTGTAATATTTGAAGAAATATTATTATGGAATATTACTATGGAGATACTTCAAGAGCTCAAATGTGAATCACCACAGGGAAGCCAATGTTATTTTTGAGGAACACTACTGAGAACATTTAGAGAACTGGCAACTGAAGCCGACTGCTGAACGATTCTACAACGGCCAACATATGTTCTGCATAAGGACCATGAAGATAAGATACGAGAAATTAGAGCTCATACAGAAGCATATAGATAGTCATTTTTCCCTCACTCTATTTGTGAATAGAACAGGAAAGGAAATGACTAGCAGTGTTACAGGCTACCTTCCGTCATGCACTGTACAGTAGCTTGCAGAGTATGAATGTATCCACTATATTGACTCCTCAAGACATGGTTAAAGCACTTTAAAATTGTTAAGAGTTTTGAGAAACTTTACTTTCATGTTCTTCAGGTGCAGGAACCAGGAACACTTAGTGCCAAAACCAAGGCTCAGAAATCTCACTCAAACTTCTTCCAATATCCCTCATTTTCAACATAGGTGGAAGGCAAATGCAGAAAGTGAATGGACACTGTTTCCATTGCCAAACACCTGAAGTCACTGTGTGGTATCCTTAGCTTAATCTTTTGTATGAAGATGGCCTTGAAAGCCGAAAACAATATTACTCTTATTGTAGAACAAAAGCAAACTAGCGCTTTTCATTTATTATAATGTTATTCTACTGGGAACTGATGGAAGATTCAGTTAACGTAACTTAATCATCGGTGAATAAGAAGCACTTTAGCTGAGACTCAATATCTGAGATAGCAATGGGACAAAAATAACTATACAAAGACGTAAACACATTTCCAAAGTCCGACACGTAAAGCACACAATGATATTACACTTCAAACTGGTAACGTATGTCTTCAAAAGAAGAGAATGAATGTACTAGCTGTTAGCTGGGGAGATCTGCTGTATAGCTCTGTATCTTCCAAAGTCAGGTTACTAATAACGAAATGTTGTCTCCTGACCCAATATCTCTCCTGACCCAATATCGGAAACAACTGAAGAGCTACAATAACCACTCATTGGTATCAGGAGGTATTAAGACTGAATCCCTTATAGATATAGTGATGTCTCATGTGTCTCAAAAATGGCTGACTAGTGCGAGGGAATTTCTTCAGCTTCTCCTCAGACGTGCACTGACTTGTAAATAATTTCTGTTATGACCACTTGTTGCATCACAAGTTACAGATTCTGTCCAGTTGTCACATGGAAAGGAGACAGTTGCTGGGCCAATGACATGCTTTTGAGTGTTATGCCAGTTGTTGATTACATTTTTCTGTACAATATTTTGACAACCAACACAGTCAGCTTCTTCAGGTGCAGCATGATGTGTTGTTATACATGCTCACTGGCTGGACTCCAAACACACTGTGAAGTATTGTTGAGGTCTAACCGCTACTTGTAGCTAAATCTGACTCCTCGCACCTGCAAGACCCCTTAATGCTCGTTTGCTTTTAGAAACCTGCACTGTTATTCTTTGAAACACACATTCTCTCAGTCATTTTCAGTTCTGACAGGTGAGATAGTTGGTGAGATACAGATAAATGGAGTGACAGACCACAAGCCTTTCTTAAATTGACACTTTCATTCCAGTTTATTGGGTTAATCGACATATTTATTTCAAAAGACCTCTTAATTAGACTGTCAGAAAAGCTTGCAGTGGAGTAGTGTAGTGGAGAGGTGGAAGGAACATCAAAACACACTCAACTAAAACAAATAAGCAAATCAGCTGTTGCTGAGCACTTGCCTCAAGAATGTTCATGAGATGAAATATGAGAACAGTTTTGTGGTGCAAACACCAAAGTTTTGAGACAGTGTATTTAACCTTTAGACTGCCTGGACATGTTAATGCATGCCGCTGCACTGTCCCTGGGTGTTCTGAACACATTTACATACAACTTTGATTCTTACTGCTTTGATTCTTCTATTAGGTGCTCTAGACGTGTATACACAAACACCCTTCTACATCTATATCTACATCTGCAGTGATACTCTGCAAATCACATTTAAGTGCCTGGTAGAGGGTTCATCAAACCACCTCCACAATTCTCTATTATCCAATCTCGTATAGCATGCAGAAAGAATGAACACCTATATCTCCGTGTATGAGCTCTGATTTTCCGTATTTTATCATGGTGAATATTTTTCCCTATGTAGGTCGGCATCAACAAAATATTTTTGCATTCGGAGGAGAACATTGGTGATTGGAATTTCACGACAAGTTTCCTCCACAACGAAAAACGTCCTTGTTTTAATGATGTCCACTCCAAATCCTGTATCATTTCAGTGACACTTTCTCCTCTATTCTGTGATAATACAAAATATGCTGTCCTCCTTTGAACTTTTTTGGTGTACTCTGTCAATCCTATTTGGTAAGGATCCCACACTGCACAGCAGTATTCTAAAAAGAGGATGGACAAGCACAGTGTATGCAGTCACCTTTGTAGACCTGTTACATTTTCTAAGTGTCCTGCCAATAAAATGCCTTTCTCACAACATTTTCTGTGTCTTCTTTCAAATTTAAGTTGTTCATAACTGTAATTCCTACGTATTTAGTTGAATTTATGGCCTTTAGATTTGACTGATTTATTGTGTAACCAAACTTCAACTGATTCCTTTTAGCACTCACATGGATGACCTCACACTTTTCGTTATTTAGGGTCAATTTTTCATACCAAACAAATATCTTTTCTAAATTGTTATGCAATTTGTTTTGATCTTCTGATGACTTTACTACTTGATAAATTACAGCATCATCTGTAAACAACCTAAGATGGCTGCCCAGATTGTCCCCAAAATCATTTATATAGATACGGAACATCAAAGGGCATATAACGGTACATTGGGGAACACCAGAAATCACTTCTGTTTTTCTCGATGACTTTCCGTGAATTACTACAAACTGTGACCTCTCTGACAGGAAATCACGAATCCAATCACATAACTGAGACGATACTCTATACGCAATTTCACTACAAGCCACTTGTGTGATACAGCGCCAAACACCTTCCGAAAATCCAGAAATACAGAATCAATTTGATATCCCTTGTCAATAATACTCAACACTTCGTGTGAGTAACGAGTTAGATGTGTTTCACAAGAATGATGTTTTCTATATACATGTTAACTGTGTGTCAATAGACTATTTTCTTCGAGGTAATTCATAATGTTCAAACACCATATATGTTTCATATGCTGCATATCGACATTAATGATATGAGCCTGTAATTTAGTGGATTACACCTACCACCTTTCTTGAATATTGATGTGACCTCTGCAACTTTCCAGTCTTTGGGTACAGATCTTTTGTTGAGCTAATGTTGTATATGATTGTTAAGTATGGAGCTATTGCATCAGCATACTCTGAAAGGAACCTAATTGGTATACTGTCTGGACCAGAAGACTTGCTTTTATTAAGTGATTTAAGCTGGTTCACTACTCTGAGGATATTCACTTCTATGTTGTTGATGTTGGCAGCTGTTCTCAATTCAAATTCTGGAATATTTACTGCCTCTTCTTTTTTGAAGGCATTTCGGAAGGTTGTGTTTAGTAACTCTGCTTTGGCAGTCTGTCTTCGATAGTGTCAACATTGCTATTGCGCAGAAAAGGCACTGCTTGTGTCTTGCCACTAGCAGTCTTCACATATGGCCAGAATCTCTTTGGATTTTCTGCCAGGTTTCAAGACAAAGTTTCATTGTGGAAACTATTGTAAGTGTCTCGTATTGAAGTCCATGCTAAATTTCGAACTTGTGTAAAAGATCGCCAATCTTGGGGATTTTGCGTCTGTTTAAATTTGGCTTTTTTTTTTTTTTTCCCCCTCTCCTCCTTGCGATGTACTCCGACCAGTTTTGTGTACCAAGGAGGATCAGCTCCGTCATTTGTTAATTTATTTGGTATAAATCTCTCAATTGCTACTGATATTATTTCTCTGAATTCAAGCCACATCTGCTCTACACTTACATTATTCATTTGGAAGGTGTGGAAATTGTCTTTCAGGAAGGCATCAAATGAACTTTTATCTGATTTTTTTTTTTAATACGTATATTTTTCATTTATTTTTGTAGGATTTGGGGGTTGCAATGTTCAATCTCACTACGACAGCCCTGAATTCACTAATTCCTTTATCCATTGATGCTCGTTATTAACTCAGGATTATTTGTTGCTAAGAGGTAAAGTGTGTTATCACAACCATTCAATATTCACATGGGCTATGAACTAACAGATCAAAATAATTTTCAGACACTGTGTTTAGCACAATTGCTGCCACCTTCGTGCTCCCAACATGTTAACACAGCCATCCACTTGGGTCTCTGTGTGTTCTGAATGCATTAACATGCGAGGCATTTAAAGGCCGGGTAGAGCGGCTTAGTACCTGCATTTCTGCCCCGAGTGCTTAGCAGCTTTTCATCATTTGGCTTGTGCATTTGCTGCTGTGATCTTGTTTGTGATGCTACTTCCACCTTTGCTTTTGACTGAGAAAATGGCATACCGTTGTGGATGTAGAGAGAAAGAAATCATGAAGACAGTGACAGGCAAGTACGCCTATGTATAAAAACTACTGCAACACTGATGATAGAGAGACTAATTGGCAAGCTGATATTATTATGTCCGTCTATAAAGCGTTCTAAAGATTGTAAGTACACAAAAGATTTTGACGGAAACTGAAATAATTAAAACATTTAGTTACTTAGCGGTTACATCCTGTGACATAACAACGAACTGGTTTCAATTGTAGCTGAGTATCTCACATACAACATCGCAAAAATTAATATATCATAATATTCTCTTTTGATTAAATATTAAATACTGTTGAAAGAAGTATATCTTTCCACTGAATAAAATTATAGTTATGTGTATATGTTGAGAGATAAAAATGTTTCAAATATTAATATATGGCATGCTAAAATTTGCAAAACATCTCATTTCTGTATCTTAACCGTTAATGGAATATGACAGATGTGACAACCATATGATTCAGGTTTTGCATGGAAAGAACACTGGGCACAATTTGAGCAACCCTCCTGTGGATATAAGAACCAATATTTTGAGAACGGTGACACATATTGCTCTGCTCTCGAGCTTTAAATAACATTTTGATATGTTAGCTACATTCCAATAAGTTCCATAAAATGAGCCACACAAAAAAATTTATGCAGTGTGTTTTTACCTCAGCAAAAATCTTAAAAATATTGAGCAATGCTTTATTTCATTGGATGCAGCATAGTAACTAAGATAAATAATGAAAGGAAATTCAATCACTTATTGAATGAAAATCTCGTGTTGCAAGACATGAAAGAAACATTTTTTTTCCTTCTTTGCAGAACAGTTTTCTTAAAATCAGATGATAAGTATTTCATATGTGGCCCCCACATCCACTCAACCACTTCGCTGACAATTCATGAACGGAATGAACAAATCTGGAGGGGAAAAGTTATTACTGTGATTCCCAACAACTGCTGCTGTATTAGAGCAATAACACATGGATTTGTCCTTTCCTTGATTTATTACAGTTACGGATATATGTAGGCAGCAGATTTATGGAGGACTATCTATGAAAGAACACAGGTTACTGAGCTGAACCGAAAGTGACACTTCGCTTTCATCACAGGCTTCTATTATCCCACTAAAAACTCCAGGAAAGATGTAGTTCTCACGTGCAAAACAATATTGTCATACATATGTGTTTGCCTATGCAGTGATTCATTTCTAGAGGAGTTTTAAAGCCAAAACCTTAAGTTGTTAGAGTAACTGTCCTCACAGTAGACTTTTCTATGAGTAACTGTCCTTACAGTAGATTTTTCTATGCAGCTCGTTACTATCCAGCTTACTTAATTGATATCATAATAGTACTTCTCCGTGATAAAATGAGGATTAGTTTATTGTATGTTCTGTGCTTTTCCAAAGCTTTAGCAAGTGGGCACCAGCTACAATGCTGTGTGGCCTTTCAAAATGCTCTATGCATCTTTTGTGCACCCAGCACATCTGGAGTCACTGTCACAGCATTAATACTGAATAAATTACCGAAACCACTCTTCAAAAAACGATACTTAGTACACCTCTTACAGCATCACAAACAACAATAAACACATGTCGACACCAGCACTGTTGGTAATGCTACGTTCTTTTTTCCTTCAGTTACATATCCGACATCCAAACTACATACATTGTTAAATTGTTGTTTTGTGCAAAGCAGTAGTCTGCTGCTCGGCACTTTCACATCAATTAAATATCTAGGCATAACTTGACAAAGCAATATGAAATGGAGTGAACATATCAGGATAGTAGCAAGGAAGGTGATTGGTCAACTTCATTTTATTGGAAGAATTTTGGAAAAGTGTAGATCATCTTCAAAGGAGATAGCATACATAATGCTAATGTGACTCATTCTCAATTGCTGCCAAGTGTTTGGGATTCTCACCAATTCTCTTAAATTAAAGGAACACACTGAAGCAATTCAGAGGTGTACAGCTAGATCTGTTACCAGTAGGTTTGATCAGCACCAAGTATTGTGGAGATGCTTCGTGAACTCAAATGGGAATCCCTAGAGAGAAAACGATGCTGTTTTTGCGAGGTACTATTGCGGAAATTTAGGGAACTGGCTTTTGAAGCTGACTGCAGAATGATTCTATTGCCATCAACATATATACCACATACGGACCACAACGATAAGATGTACATATGGAGACTTATAGACAGTCATTTTTCCCTTTCTCTATCTGTGAGTGGAACAGGAAAGGAAATAACTAGCAGTGTACATGGTACTATCCAACATGCAATGCACTGTGGCATGTGAGATCTGTACGTATATGTACATGTACAGCACCCTGCTTAATCAGTGTACACCACAGAGATGTCATTTGAACATTCAACTGTCATTGCAAGACACAAAACAATGAACATATGTCTCATAGCAGTCTCTCATTGTCAACAACACCAACTGAAGACCACTACCTACAAATTATGGCACATAGAGTGCAACGGGACTGAGCACTGCCTTTTTGGAGACAACTCAAGAGCACAGTACTGATCCAGAAAGAATATAATGTTTAATTTGGCATTCATTGCAAGCAACAGACAGACCTCCTAGCAGTATGAAGTGTGAAGAAGGTGGGCAAGGAAACAAGTGCAATGGAACCTACATCAGAACCTCTTCAATGGTGAAGCAGAGTTTGTCTGACCCTGATGATCATCGTAGAAAACTGGGAGCGTACAGATACCAAAGCACATCTCTAGCATTTAGTCCCATGAGTTTATGAGGGAGTTGGATCAGTCATGTTCTGAGCTGGTACCATGTATTGATTTTTGGATATGCTGCTCATTGCTATCAAGGGTGATTTGAGGACTGTGAAGTATCAATACAGGATTCTCCAGCTTACAGTCCAGCTCTAAAGTCAACATTTCAGCAATGCGTTCGTCTTTCAAGATAATAATGCAGTAAAACGCTTCACCCACAACATGAATACATTTTTCTAGGAGGCAGGGACGAATAAAATAGAATAATCTGCAGTATCTGCTGACAAATCCAACTAACTATGCTCTTGGGAGCGGGTGGAGACGAGACGGGGCGGGGGTAATGAAATTGTTAGAATCTCAATGGATGATACATCTTTGTACTATGGAAGTTGAGGGCTCAGCGAATAGCTTCTGAAAATACGCTGGACTAGTAAAGGTGACATTAAATCAGTGAGACTCCAGCTGCCATCAAATCACCAAATTCATTATGGACAAATGCCCAACAACAAAATGTGTCAGCAGTCTGCACACTCTGTATCATTCTGATGAAATTTCATTACATTGTATAGTTCTCAACATTGTTGTTTGATGAATTCTCAGTGAAGAAAAAATTCCTGCTTTGAAATTTTGTTTTTTGTTGTGTGTTCGCATATTTATAGTACCTCGAATTTTACTCTTTGTAGCCCATTTTGTTCTTTGTGAATGATACATTCCATAAATACATAAATAAATACAATGACTGGTAAGTAAATATTCTTCTTTTATCTCCAATAAAGCTAAGCAATGTTAATACATGTCATTTACATTTTATGACTTACCTTCCTTGAAAGAAATTGACATATCAGAAAAGTTGTCCTTTTCACTTTATCATGCCTAGAGATGAAGGTTCAATTTGAGTGTATAACACTCCAACTGAGGACTCAAAAATCCAAAATACTTACAGATGATATTTCTTGTGTAGGTGGTCGAAAGCACTGTGTTGACTTCTGCTGGCTTGGTGATGAACTACGGTGAGGCAAAGAAGTACTTCCATCATCTTTTGCCAGCAGGGTCGTCTCCTTTGGTGGAGATGGGCATCTGTGTACAGGTGCCTGACACACAAAGAGGTAAAATTACAACACTGTTAAAAATGAACTTAAGATGATCTGAAAATTATTTTTATACAAGGAAGACAGAAGGCCAACAAGAATTTACTTATGAAAAGCAATGTACATAAAAAAATATTAGAAATATAAATCTCAAAAACTTTTACAAGAAAACACACAAAAGTTACTGGGTAACATTTGGCTTAGGCTGTTAAACAACATGAAAGATGGTTAACTCACTTTATGATAAAAATGAATAAAATAGAATTCAGAACACACATGCTGTTGAACATGAAAACACGTGAAAATACTAGGTGCATATATGCAACCCAGTGAATAACAGAAACAAATAAAAGTTTAAGTGGTCAGACTGAATGAATACTAGGTTGTAAGAACCTCGACTTCGAATAAAAAAGCCTTGAGAAACAAATCAGAGTTGGCTTCTCTAGGAACTAAGACACAGAGGAGGAAACGAAATGATACATCAAGATGAGAATGGTATATGAACAAAGTAAAATACACTACAGGCTCCAGTTTATAAGTTGTGTAAGTCACGCGAAAATAAACGATATGACAACAAATGGTTTTCCAAAGATTTATTATCTATGTAGTTACTAAATATATACCACAATGGAGGACAAGACAGTCATTCCCTTCACCTTGGTATCTTTATGCCACTGACAACTGTAACGGAACTCAATTGCAAATATATTCCTTTGTTGTTGAATAATGCCCATGAATATCAGTCACAGAGCAGTTAAATAAAGGAAAAAAAGGCAGCAAGCACACACACACACACACACACACACACACACACACACACACACACACACACACACACAATTTCTAAGGGAATAGAAGACACAAACATGAAGTTTTGTGAAGTATATAATACAATAATAACTAAGAAGAAAGCTGAAATCCTTGTATGTAGCAAAGAAGACAGAAGAACAGAACAAATACAATATTCACACTGTTTACTTCATCCCACCTGCCCAGACATTATATCTTTAGGTATCTTTCATTATTGGGTCCCCCTTTTTCTTTTTTGTAGTTCTACCAACATGCAATGGTTGGAACTCTTGCTTCAACAGACTCACACATGTTATGTATTACTAAATACTATAAGTAAATCGCCCTGTTTCAGCAATTTGCTCTTTTGGTTTTTACCCGTATTTTGTATTATATTTCTTCCCTCCTATCCTTTGAATGTTACAGATTCATATACCTGAAGACACTATTTTAAAATCTCGAAACCAGTAAAGTATTATATATTAGTACAACTAAAGTGGATCTCCTTAAATTAATTATTATGCCTCTCAGCTGCTGATGTCCTATGTACCAAATCTTATGATGGATTCCTTATGACAAATTTTTGTATCGTAAATGAATGGTTAAAATTTCTTGAAGAAGTCTATAACAGTCAATGAAAATTCAGTATTGTTCTCATCCACTACTGATGAATAACTATTCTGGGTGCAAGAAAAGCTCTTGTATTTTACTCTGTGACCAGTTTCAGTTTTTATACTAAAGCAAGTTTTTAGCGGAATCTGAAAATTGCTGTGGTGAAGCAAAATCAAAATGCTCCCCCTGGGAACTAGTGTTTACACACATACATTGTACCTTCTCAACACTTCTATGAATGATGACGAAATGATAAAGACACACAAACACCCTGTCCTAGGCAGAGAAAATCCCCAACCCGGTTGGGAATCGAACCTGGGACCCTGTGATCCGAGGCAGCACACATCTGGTGGTGGTGGTGGAAGACTGGAGGCAGCCATAATGGTAATGATAGTCATGGTGATGATAATTATGATTTGGTAATGGTGGTGGTGGTGGGAATTGACTGTCCTGTCCCCCAATGTTTGCAATTAAAGAGGTCCCTTTCAGATTTTGAAGATAACACTTCTTAAAATCGATTATTATCCAACTGCTCCTAACACGGCCTGATCCTCTTTCTTACCTAACATTTCACAAATTTTTGTTTTGTTCTGTATGTTTGTGTTTCCCTAAACCAATTAGTTTGTGTGCCAATGAAATAGTGAAACTCATGTGTTGTGGTATTTGTTAGTCAGTTATATATGTCAGCCCTAATTGAAGTTGGATTCAAGTACTTTTGCTCACCTACCTCTACGTCTGAAGATGCTTTAGAGTCAACAACTGTGCATGTTTCAGTAAGAGAGTTGTCATTATTATCAGGTCCTTGGGATTTGGGAACTGATACATCCAGGGTGTCCTCATTTCCAGGGTTCACAGCCAAACATGATGTTGCACACTGTGGTATATGAAAGAATATTAACAAATCACTATCACATCTCCAAATGCCACCAATGTTAATACCTAAAGAAAATTTCATCTCTGTCTGTAAGAATAAACTTTCTATAAATAATGTAATTCTTGAACAGGATTGGGTTCCTTAGTGTACTTTGATTTAAAAGGAGACTTCTCATCAGTAGGAACAATTGTTTAAGGAATAAATTACCATATCATGCAACATTGACTAACATGTACCTTTTTTTATTATGGACAACAAAGATTATTCTCACAGTATTTTGTTTCCATTCATCAATATTGTTTCTTTATTAGCTATTAATTTTGAAGTGTCTACAGCTTCATCCACAGGTACTCTATCTCTGTGATCAATGTGATATACCACAACAAGTATATCAAGATAATGTATTCCAGCATCCTCTGGTGTGTTGCCTATACTTTGGTCTTATAGCTATACACCAAATGGTTGGGGTATGCCTGAATGTAAAACTTTATTCTTTGATTTTACTACCACATTCATAACACAGTTGGTATGTGGGGGAAATTAATAGGTCTACTGACTTGTCATGGAAAATATACTGTCCATATTTTATGATTAATATTTTTGTAATCATGTCTTTCCTGTCACTTCTCTCAGTGGAGTTTGTCGAACATTTCTATTATGTTCACATACTAACTAAATAAAGTCTTGATGAATAATGCTGCTTGTTATGGATTTTATTTCTCTGTTTTGTTAACCTAACAGTCTCAAACTGATTACTGACACTTTGAAGCTATAATAACATAATGTAAATACAGACATCTATTTCATCTATAGTGGGCAATTAATTAAGTCAGTTACTTGAAAATCACACTGACTTTAAGTTTTTCCATTTTCATGTTCTTCTTTTCCTTAGCTTAACAACTTAATTCCCATTGAAATATCAGTGTGAAAAGTATTACACACTGGAGCAAATAAAGTAGACAAGGGCACATGAAGCATGATTGGAGGAGAAGCTGAACATTCTGTGAGACACAAATGCCAATAGATTTTTATTAATACTTAAGGTATTAAATGAAGAACTCTTTGTACATGGAATTATACAAATAGTGAATGCATCTTATACAATAAGAAATAGAGTAAGTCAGTCCGTGACAAAAGGAAGAAAATAATATTTCAGGGCACAAATAACACACTACAACACAATCCAACAGCAGTTCTGCACTCTTGCCAAAAGTCAAAAAGAGGTGAAATGCTGTTTCACAATTAAAGCACTTGAAAACAAATAGCTGATCCACAAGCAGATCTCCTATGTCATACCTTAGCATACACCAATCACATTTGGTAATCAAAGGAGCAACTCCTCATCACAGACTACTACTGTGGAATGGGACAGCTAAATCACATCCTCTGTCAGGACTTCCATTATGCCCTGAAATGAAAAATATCCTTCACAAAATCCTTCCCATACCTGCCAAGTTCCTTCACAACTCCAACACTTCTACCTTTATTCCCTTCAGGTCAGTGCACATTTCAGCTTCCACCTCTCTGAGAACCCCATAAAAACCTCTGATTATAGTAAGTTCACCAGCCTACAATAACATCATATTTTGATAGCTGTAGCCCATCTCATTCCAAAAATTCCCTGGCATGTATTCTTGTCACAGGTGTTGTCACATCTGATATGATGAGGATGAGCCCTCCTACCCAATACTGATCAGGTTACCAGGACCTTCATGAGCAATATCACAAATAGCTGATCCACAAGCAGATCTCCTATTTCATACCTTAGCATACACCAATCACATTTGGTAATCAAAGGAGTAACTCTTCATCACAGACTACTACTGTGGAATAGGACAGCCAAATCACATCCTCTGCCAGGACTTCCATTATGCCCTGAAATGAAAAATATCCTCCACAAAATCCTTCCCTTACCTGCCAAAGGAGTATTATACATTGTGCATGAGCTACAAAATATACTGGTCTGTTCTCATGTCCTTCCTGCTCACAACTCCTTCAACATAGGACCTACTTGGGTGAAAAAATAACTATATGACTAATACATCCACAAAACAGCACATACTATGCCAGTTTTGTCACAGGTAGATCATATCACATCAAAGGCTGTGAAAGCAGCCATGTATACATCAGCTTAGTCATAATCGACCTACAGGGTGAATATTAAGTAAAGGAATGAGCTTCTCCAGATGACTTCTGACAGAAAATGGAACAAAACGTTCACATTACATATATCTATATTAAAAAAAATAAATAAATAAATAAATAAAAAATAAAAAAAACGACAGACAGTAATCCTACAATAACGCATTCAATTATACATTCCACGGTATTACTTTATTATTTAACTAACACATATTTGCCAGCACAGATGGCACTGATGAACAGCACTGTTCTCAGTGTTGCAGTTTGTGTGATTTCAGTTTAGATGAAACACAATGGTTGGTTATTCATTCCAAGAACAAGCCAAGATGGTTTTAGTCTACAGTCAAGCTTGCATAAACATTTGAGAGGTTGCACAAAATTACTGAGCCACTTACCAAGATACACAGTACCAACCTGGGTGGCCTTGGGATGTCCACACAACACTTACTGAACAACACATTCTACACGACTTTAAGATCAATCCCAGCTCCAAGCACATGGCCCACTGAATGAAGCAAGCCAAAGAAATGTACTGTGTACCCTGCATTACTAAACCGATTCTACTCTTATCACACATGTGCAGCAATTATTGGTAGCACATTCTTCTGCATGAGAAAGGTTTTGTTACTGGATGTTGCTAAGGCCATCATCGTTATGGGAGTTCAGTCAGCAGTATCATCATCAATGAAATGATAATTTGGTAGAGACGGCAATATAAATCTACAGAATCATTACCTGTGGGCTACAAAAAAATCCCCAGGGCATGACTGAATCACTGCATCAGCAAAGATTTAGTACCAATAATCCTAAGATAGGTTGTAACAGATGGGACTACCTACTTGCTTTTATACCGCTCCTGAAACCAATATTACTTTTTTTACTTTTTATGACATCTTTTCATTCATAACATATATACCATCATCATATAAAACAATGAGTACCTCATTCCCACTGTATCTTGCTGAATTTTATTATTCACAGTGTAGTTACGAAGTCTCAGACGGTGTTCAGGAAAGATAGATTAGGCAGAATTGGTGGTGGAGTGTTGGTGTCTGTCAGTAGTGGTTTATCTTGTAGTGAAGTCGAAGTAGATACTCCGTGCGAATTGGTGTGGTTGGAGGTTATACTTAACAGCCGAATTAAGTTAATAATTGGCTCCTTCTACCGACCCCCAGACTCCGATGATACAGTTGCGGAACAGTTCAGAGAAAGTTTGAGTCTCGTAACAAATAAATACCCCACTCATACGGTTATAGTTGGTGGGGACTTCAACCTACCCTCGGTATGTTGGCAAAAATACTTGTTCAAAACCGGTGGTAGGCAGAAAACGTCTTCCGAGATTGTCCTAAATGCATTCTCCGAAAATTATTTAGAGCAGTTAGTCCACGAACCCACGCGAATTGTAAATGGTTGCGAAAACACACTTGACCTCTTGGCCAAAAACAATCCAGAGCTGATAGAGAGCATCATGACTGATACAGGGATTAGTGATCACAAGGTCATTGTAGCTAGGCTCAATACCATTTCTTCCAAATCCATCAGAAACAAACGCAAAATAATTTTATTTAAAAAAGCGGATAAAGTGCCACTAGAAGCCTTCCTAAAAGACAATTTCCATTCCTTCCGAACTGACTATGCGAATGTAGACGAGATGTGGCTCAAATTCAAAGATATAGTAGCAACAGCAATTGAGATATTCATACCTCATAAATTGGTAAGAGATGGAACGGATCCCCCGTGGTACACAAAAAAGGTCCGAACGCTGTTGCAGAGGCAACGGAAAAAGTATGCGAAGTTCAGAAGAACGCGAAATCCTGAAGATGGGCTAAAATTTACAGACGCGCGAAATTTGGCACGTACTTCGATGCGAGATGCCTTTAATAGGTTCCACAACGAAACATTGTCTCGAAATTTGGTAGAAAATCCGAAGAAATTCTGGTCGTATGTAAAGTACACAAGCGGCAAGACGCAGTCAATACCTTCGCTGCGCAGTGCCGATGGTACTGTTATCGACGACTGTGCCGCTAAAGCGGAGTTATTGAACGCAGTTTTCCGAAATTCCTTCACCAGGGAAGACGAATGGAATATTCC
Source organism: Schistocerca gregaria (assembly GCF_023897955.1). Lineage (NCBI taxonomy): Eukaryota > Metazoa > Arthropoda > Insecta > Orthoptera > Acrididae > Schistocerca > Schistocerca gregaria. The sequence goes on from NC_064923.1 coordinate 459,220,574, forward strand.
AGAATTTGAAACACGAACATCTGCTAGCATGAGTTTCTTAGAAGTAGATACCTTAGGGGTTGCGAAGCAACTCAAATCGCTTGATACAGGCAAGTCTTCAGGTCCAGATTGTATACCGATTAGGTTCCTTTCAGATTACGCTGATACTATAGCTCCCTACTTAGCACTCATATACAACTGCTCGCTCACCGATAGATCTGTACCTACAGATTGGAAAATTGCGCAGGTCGCACCAGTGTTCAAGAAGGGTAGTAGGAGTAATCCATCGAACTACAGACCTATATCATTGACGTCGGTTTGCAGTAGGGTTTTGGAGCATATACTGTATTCAAACATTATGAATCACCTCGAAGAGAACGATCTATTGACACGTAATCAGCATGGCTTCAGAAAACATCGCTCTTGTGCAACGCAACTAGCTCTTTATTCGCACGAAGTAATGGCCGCTATCGACAGGGGATCTCAAGTTGATTCCGTATTTCTAGATTTCCGGAAAGCTTTTGACACCGTTTCTCACAAGCGACTTCTAATCAAGCTGCGGAGCTATGGGGTATCGTCTCAGTTGTGCGACTGGATTCGTGATTTCCTGTCAGGAAGGTCGCAGTTCGTAGTAATAGACGGCAAATCATCGAGTCCCAGGGAAGCGTCCTGGGACCTCTACTGTTCCTGATCTATATAAATGACCTGGGTGACAATCTGAGCAGTTGTCTTAGGTTGTTCGCAGATGATGCTGTAATTTACCATCTAGTAAGGTCATCCGAAGACCAGTATCAGCTGCAAAGCGATTTAGAAAAGATTGCTGTATGGTGTGTCAGGTGGCAGTTGACGCTAAATAACGAAAAGTGTGAGATGATCCACATGAGTTCCAAAAGAAATCCGTTGGAATTCGATTACTCGATAAATAGTACAATTCTCAAGGCTGTCAATTCAACTAAGTACCTGGGTGTTGGAAGGACCACATAGATAATATTGTCGGGAAGGCGAGCCAAAGGTTGCGTTTCATTGGCAGGACACTTAGAAGATGCAACAAGTCCACTAAAGAGACAGCTTACACTACACTCGTTCGTCCTCTGTTAGAATATTGCTGCGCGGTGTGGGATCCTTACCAGGTGGGATTGACGGAGGACATCGAGAGGGTGCAAAGAAGGGCAGCTCGTTTTGTATTATCGCGTTATAGAGGAGAGAGTGTGGCAGATATGATACACGAGTTGGGATGGAAGTCATTAGAGCATAGACGTTTTTCGTCGCGGCGAGAGCTTTTTACGAAATTTCAGTCACCAACTTTCTCTTTACCATCTAGTAAGGTCATCCGAAGACCAGTATCAGCTGCAAAGCGATTTAGAAAAGATTGCTGTATGGTGTGTCAGGTGGCAGTTGACGCTAAATAACGAAAAGTGTGAGATGATCCACATGAGTTCCAAAAGAAATCCGTTGGAATTCGATTACTCGATAAATAGTACAATTCTCAAGGCTGTCAATTCAACTAAGTACCTGGGTGTTGGAAGGACCACATAGATAATATTGTCGGGAAGGCGAGCCAAAGGTTGCGTTTCATTGGCAGGACACTTAGAAGATGCAACAAGTCCACTAAAGAGACAGCTTACACTACACTCGTTCGTCCTCTGTTAGAATATTGCTGCGCGGTGTGGGATCCTTACCAGGTGGGATTGACGGAGGACATCGAGAGGGTGCAAAGAAGGGCAGCTCGTTTTGTATTATCGCGTTATAGAGGAGAGAGTGTGGCAGATATGATACACGAGTTGGGATGGAAGTCATTAGAGCATAGACGTTTTTCGTCGCGGCGAGAGCTTTTTACGAAATTTCAGTCACCAACTTTCTCTTCCGAATGCGAAAATATTTTGTTGAGCCCAACCTACATAGGTAGGAATGATCATCAAAATAAAATAAGAGAAATCAGAGCTCGAACAGAAAGGTTTAGGTGTTCGTTTTTCCCGCTCGCTGTTCGGGAGTGGAATAGTAGAGAGATAGTATGATTGTGGTTCGATGAACCCTCTGCCAAGCACTTAAATGTGAATTGCAGAGTAGTCATGTAGATGTAGATGTAGATGTAGATGTAGTTGTAGTTTACCAACTGCTGATGACGACAGTGAAAAATGTTCATGCTGAAATTCAAAGAAATACCCTAACATCAAAATTCAACCCTGCTAAAATTGAGGTATTTCAAGATTTAAATATCTTATTTGAAAGGATCTTTTTCTCTTTCAAGCAAAACCTAATATTTTAAAAGTTACGCCTATTCAGAATTATCATGTCCGAGAATCTTCCAATCTTAAGATGTTATTCTTTCCAAAATCTACTGTTCTAATTTTGTAGCCTATTTTTTCTATTTCAAAAGTATAGGCCTATACTTCCACTAAAATAAAATGTCAGTCTGTTAATTATTCAAATTATAACTTTACAGAAAATTCTTGGTGGGATTTGGATATCACCATGCACATAAAAACTTGTGCCACATAAAACTGAACCATTATTTATACCAGTTTAAGGATATCCCTACCACAGTTAAACTAAACTATGTTTCTATATAATGTATTTTTTACTTTTTCTGTATTTTGCTGCTAATAAACAAACAATAGTTCCATATTTTGTAATTTCTGTAATACATGCGTCTATACATAGTCGTCATGCGCTAGGACACTGTCAGTTGTGGACAAGCTTTCAATCAATACAGTTACTATGTCACCATTCAAATGAAGTTTGATAATCATCATGTAATTTTCAGTGGCAGTCACTCATGGCTCACCTTTAATACGCTAATACTTTTTTATAAATAACCCGGATTATAGTTACTATGTTGATTATTGCCACCTGTGAATTTTGTTTAGGCCATTTCTAGCCCACATGGCTTGCCTATCTGTGTCAAGAAACAAGAATAATATACTACAATCAAACTAGTCATCTAAAGCGCTTATGAACAATAAATATGAAAAAAGTGAAAGTTATATGAGTCGTGTACAAACATTTTATAATGATTCAAAATCCTAAACATCAAGAAGTAAGGAAAAGAAAAAAAATAGACAAGACTTAAGTGGCATACGGAACAGGTCGATATGTTGCAAGGTATGTAATAAGCAAAGTTGTGATGGATATTAAAGACCTGCTGTGGTTCAACAGCCACATAACAAAGTTGTTCCAACAGCAAAGACTGCTTCACCACAGATTCAAACATAGCTGATTAGTGCAAGGATAGTCATGCATAAAACATTCAATGAACTTCTATCTACCGATCTGACAGAAAATCCTATAAAGCTTTAGTCTTATGCTAAATCGGTAAATTAATAAAAGCCACATGTCCAGCCAAACTGTAACCTTAATGGCATAAAAATTGTGGATGACACAGAGAAGCCAAAGTACTAAATTCATATTTTGTAACTTTCTTAATTGAGGCAGATTGTACTGTGGTTCCTCCTCCAAAATGTCAGATGCATTTTACAATGACAGATAACAAAATAACTGTCTGCAGGACAGAAAATCAACTGAAACTGCTCAACAGAGGAAAGGCAAGCTGGAATACCTGTATGGTTCTATGTAGAGTACACAAAAGAACTAGCCACTCTTCCAGCAGCAGCCTACCAACAGTCACTGGATGAGCAAAGCATTCCTAGTCACTGGAAATGTGTAACTATAATTTTTCATTTTCAAGAAGGGTTGTCAAACACAAAATTATAAGCTTATATTGTTGATGCCAGTCTACTGTAGAAATCTGATGCACGTTTTATACTCATGTATTATGAGGTCTCTGGAGATCAAAAATCTTCTATGAAAGAATCAGCATGGGTTCTGCAAACAATGACTGTGTGAAACCCAGCTTGTTCTTTCTGTCGAAGAGATACAGAAGAAAGTAGTACTAGCACCCATGTTGATATCGTGTTCTTTGATTTCCAGATGGTGTTCAGAACAGTTCCACACTGTCACTCGATGAACAAAATACATGCATATGTAACTCAGACTAGCTTTGTCACTGAACTGAAGAATTCCTGACAAACAGGGCACAGAACATCATTCTTAACGGAAAGAAACCTTCAGTTGTATAAGTAACATTGGATGTATATCAAGGGAGTGTTATTAAATTAATAATTTTCATAACATAGAGTGGTTATAATTTAATTTTTTCTACTTGAGAGGAGTCCCAGAAAAAACAATCGATTGTATGACACTGAAGTTTCATGGAAACATTTTTAAGAACATGTGGAAAAGAAATAATGGACAAACCATTGAAAGAAACACATTTTAATGTCCACATGAGAGGCTAACATTTATTAATTGCATACCATGTTCATGTTCCAGGTTATAAATATTGCTCAATGTGATGATCATCTGCATCCATGACAACATGGTACAGCACAGGAGAATACTTTACTGCTGCCCAAAGCAATAGCGGACTGTGAAATGTTCTGCTGTCATGATTCAGTTCATGCACTGCTTGAAGATCGCACATTGCTTCCAGCACTCTCGCCATGGCAACAGTAATTTCTTCAACAATTTGTGACACATCTGGACATTGGCCTCTCCCAGGAGCAATTCCAAATCACTAGTTAATTCGAACTTCTGAATCACGTTCTTCAACCCTGATGTGGAAAGACAACCTCTCCTCATTTCTTTAATGCATCAAAACTTGCAGTCAGCAGCAGCACTATTGATGTTGTTTTGATAAAACAGCTTTACCTGTACAGCCCTGCACACTTTGTCCAGACCAACCTTTGCACTATAATGCACTACTTGTGTTTCAACCCTACATTAACATACAAGTACTGGTGCCTAATAGTAAGTGATGACACTAACACTGCTAACAACACAAAGCCTGCAGCATACAGTCTGAACATCACTCCTATTAAGTTGGGTATCCATATGGTAAACAGTTTTCCCTCTACACAGGCTCAAGTAGCGAAAGTTTAATTATAACCATACACAGAAAAGCTGTAACTTTAGAAAGCTGTAATGAAATGCAGAAAGATCTGCAGACGATCAACCCTTGGTGCAGGGATTGTTAGTTGACCCTAAACATTATAAAAATGTAAATGATTGTTCATAAATACATGCAAAGACCCACTGTTATGTGATGTACATAACTGCAGAATGATCACTAAAAGCTGCTATCTTGATCAAATATGTAGGAGTAATCTTAAAGGAGTGATTTAAAGTGGAACAGCCACATAAAACTAATCACATGTACGACAGATGGTAGACTGAGATTCATTGGAAGAAACCTCAAGTAGTTTAGTCACGCTACTGCCGAAGTATCTTACAAAACCCTTGTTAGACTGATACTTAAATATTGCTCAACAGTACGAGATAGGATTGAAGGAGGTTATAGAGAAGATCAAAAGAAGAATGGGGTATTTAATCAGAGATTCAATTAATACGTGAAACAGTGACTTGCAGAATATAAATGTAGATGTACATGTAGTAGAAATGTTTGGGAAAGGATTATTGGTGACCACCTACATGGACCATCTGTTTATTCACAAAGCCTTAATGAACACATAAAAGCAGAATCCCTGCTGAATACTCTGCCCCTTTTGCTGGACGATGTGCTTTTTATGAATATGACAAGTAATGTAATTGATGTGTAATGAAGCACCAATCCACTTCCACATCATTTATCAACACCTCACATCATCGCAATCATCTTGATCATTAGACTGAAACCCCTTTGATTTTAACTGGTGAGGATGTCTGCTGAACCAGTTGTTGATGTGCAGACCCTCAAATAGCACCTATGACACTATTTGGCTACAGGCTGGAACATTTGAAAGAGTGAAGCAATCACCAATGTGACGTGTAAATGCCTGCACAGCATCACATGTTGGCTACTTTGAACATCTTTTGTGAAATGTAAGAAATTAATACTATGTAATGTCTAAAGCAATGTGTAAGCACTATTGTGTTATTGCATTAATTCTCCATTTCCAGACATGTTGATATGAACATTTTTGTTTTTTTCTTGTCATCCCTATAAGTTTGGTCCTTTACTTCATATTCATCCAATATACCAATTTATACAGGCACCTGCTCATATAGACTAACATGCAGCAAGCTAGCTTGTGAGACAGGGAGCTGTACCAGACTCAGACCACATCTACACACAAGATTACCGACCAGGGGCTGGCAGGTTTTCATGCAGTTTCCCACGCTTGTAACAGCACATGCAGGCTGGACTCCAAATTCCGCCTCAGAGACTAAGATAGCAACCAGTCAAAATATGATATGAGTTCTTAGGCTTCCACAGCTGGTGTCATTTTGGATAAAACAATTTCGGGTATTGCGCAGCGTCATCGTAAACTACTAAAACACCTAAATTGCTGACATTTCAACCAACTTGCTGCAGCCCTCCTCAGGGTGGTTTACTGCTGTATACTGGTAAATGTCTTACTTCATACACTAACAAAGCAGGGAAAGATAGATTGCTACTTACTGTAAAAATAACACACATAAGCTTTTGGATACAGCCTCAGCAGAAAAAGAGAAACATGCACCATTCATTCACACAAGCAAGCACACCACACACACGCATGACTGCCATCTCTGGCAGCTTGGGCCAAAAAGCCAGAGTTGGTGTTTTTGTGTGTGTGTGTGTGTGTGTGTGTGTGTGTGTGTGTGTGTGTGAGGTGTTCTTGCTTGGGTGAATGAATGGTGTATATTTCTCTTTTTCCAAAAGCTTGTGTGTAAGCGTATGTAATTGTGCCTGTCTGCAACTTAGTGTGTTATCTCTACAGTAAGTAGCAGTTTATCTTTTCCTACATTGTTGATATTCCTACCTGGAGTTCCCATTCCTTTACATTCAGTGATTTCATTATCTGGTGACTACCAATGTCCTATATCTGAGATATCACTGGACAATTTGAAGAGGCTGTTATGGAGGGAGCGGCCTTACGGTGCACTACTGCCTGTGCTAGCCTGATGGCTGATTGGAAAGCACTTCTAGTGGGTATTTGGTAGAAGGTAGCATATTGGTAGGCTGTTTCCTGTGCCAACTTATTAAGTGACTAGTAGGCAATCTCTTGTCAGTGAGTGGAAGGCAATAGAAAATCATCAGCTTGCATCCAGGGGGATAATGTTTTCCTGCTGTGAGATGTTTAGGCTGCATGGCAATTCCCCCACAGCCGCTGTTCATACTGTTAAACCTTGGGTCAAGTGTTGCTGCTGGATGGTGAACACTGATCCGCCAGGCCCGAATCGCTGACAGCCAGGCCGTAGGTACCCATCGTCCTCGTGCATGTTGTTAGAGAGTTTAATTATTTCAAGAACCTCTCTTATTTTCTGTTGCTTCACTCCAAGCTGCCAACCAAGCTTGTGAGGTCCTTGAAAATTTATAGGACAGCTAAGTTCCTGGTGGTTTTCTGCAACAACTGACATGTTGTTATGTCACAGTCATATGTAATGTTCATGCTCCGAAATGTCAGTGCTAATGGGTCTCCAGGTTTTACCAACAAAGACTTGCTGGATTCACAGCGAAGTTCATAGACACATACAGTGTAGAGAACATTCACAGGACCCTTAGTAGACCTCAACAAGTCTCAGATCTTACAGCCACTCTGAAATACAGCTTCGATTACTGTGTGATGCAGTGTCTTGCCTACACAGTTGCTAACACCTCTCACATAAGCTATGCAAGCAACAGGAGGGGTATCTTCTGTACCTTTGTCTGTTTTGCCTTTTCTGTATCTCATAGTCCATTGTATGTCTCTGCTGATGTATCCATTCATACAGAATATTGTTTTGAGTTTGTTCAGTTAATATTGTATGTTGTTGGCATCACTAATCTAGCGAGCTTGGGCTGTCAGCATACATAGCACAGCATTCTTTTGTGCTGGATGGTGGTGCAAATCTGTGTGTGGGTAGTGTTCGTGTTGGTCAGTTTCCCATAGGCATTATGCCCTAGTTTGCCCCTAAATGTTCTGTAGACCCCCACGTCCACAAACGGAATCGCTCGTTTTTTCCAATTCTAGCATGAACTGTATGTTCTTATGTAAGCTGTTGAGGTACTCATGAAATCTGTGTATTCCTGCTTGCCCATACAGCCATATGATGAATACCTCAGCCAGAAGTGTGGGTGCAATGGCACAGAAACTGCGGAGTTTGTTCAAAGGCTGCCACGGATACATCAGCCACCACAAGAGAGCCACTGAAGTAATGAAACTCCCTAACAACATGAACAGGTAGGATGGCTGCAAGTTACCTACAGCTTGGCTGCCAGCATTCTAGCCCAGGGGCCACATGTGTTCATCAGCCAGCAGCAGCTCTTGACCGAGGTTTAACGGTATAAACAGTGGCAATAGGAGAGCAGTCATGCAACCTACTGCCTCACTGCAGGAAAAAACTACCTCCTGGACACAAGTTGTTGATTTGCTACTGCCTTCCAATCACCAAGGAGAGATTGCCAACCAATCATTAACCAGAATGGCACAGACAACGGGCAGCTGATATGTTACCTTCTACCAGTCCCCCACTAAGAGTTGCCTTCCAATCAGCCACCATGGAGGTAGCACAGGCAACAGCGTTCCATACAGCCACACCCTCCATGATAACCTCTTCAAACTGTCCAACGCAGGCAAAATCCTGACAATTTAGTTGTTTTAGTAGTTTACAATGATGCAGCCCAATACCCAAAATTATTTTATCCAAGTTAAAATACAACCACACACTGAATAAAGTTTACAAAATTCACAGACGGGTGGCACACACTGCTTCCTTCCCTTGGGTTACCTTGACAACTGTGGTATCAGCAAGGGCTTCTGACCATAAAGTTAAATAACAAAATAAAATTTGTCAAATCCTGAAAAGGTGGCCCTGCACTAGATAGGATCATGCTAATGAAAACAAAAGACACATTTTTATGATTGTCCATAAGTAGCCCTGTAACTAAGGTCAAGGGGAAATCCCATAGAGGGACAGCTAAGTTCTACTTACAACAATGTGATTCACTTCTGTAGTTGTTTCACAGTCGAGGTGATCTGAATCCTTCCCCTGAAACCCAGTGAGCTTAAACTGTATAGATGGGAACTCTCCATCCAACACATCCTTCTGTCCTATAAGCCTCTAGACCCAGGTCATCACTATTCAGTGACCTGCATAATTTGAAATTGAGATGACTACGAAACAGTTTTTATATTCAACACATTAATCAAAATGGAACAATTACTAAGTGCGAGTCAAGAATAAAATGCTTGTTAAAAATGTATCATCTATTAAGTATCAATGACTCGATATAAATCATGGATTTAAAATATTTCCTACCACCTGGACTTCATACATTTGCCTAATACTGAAAAAGCAGACACCATACTGGATGGGATACATTCTTGGGACAAGAAGAGACATATTTTTATGCAGGCAAGACTAACAATTGCTTGTCCATAAACTTTTGAAGAGGACAAGTTATCTATCAACATTTTACAGTTCTTATGTAGAGGACTTACACGTCAATCTCAAAACAGAATATTGCGTAAGTTAGTATAAACAAAATACAAGCATAAATATTTCTTAGAAAATATTGATTCTTTCTTTAACTTACTTCTGTAACGGGTGCAGTGGCAACTGGTTTGTCAGTAGTTTCTGCATCCTCATCATCGGATCCTATAACAACAGTTGTTAAAGATGGTGCTCGTGGATTTAGATCTGGCTCAAACTGAGTTTCTGGAATATCATATTCCTACAAACAAGAAGGTAAAAGGATTAATGAAAAGTCACTGTCATCATTATATTTAGCACACCATATGAATTGCTTGGAGAGCTGCATCAAACCAGTCTCAGGACTGAAGACCACAACAACAACATGAATTGCTTAGAAAGTGTAGTAAGTACATGAAGATAAAGAAAAAAGAGGAGTTGCTTCAAAGTATGGAATGATGTATTAAGGCAGTGACAAACTGTTTCAAAGTGAAACTCCCTGGAAAATTACAACTGTGTGCCAGAATGGCACTCAAACCCAGGACATGACGAAAGTAAAGTTGTGAGGAAAGGGTCACAAGTCATCTCAAGTAGCTCAGTTGGTAAAGCAACTGCCCTTGAAAGACAAAGGTCTTGGTTTTGAGTCCAGGTCTGGCACAGAGTTTCCATCCACCAGGAAGTTTCATATCAGTACACACTTCGCTTCAGAACAAGAAGTTCATTCTGGAATATCAATGAGTTGGGGGGGGGGGGGGGGATTTACTAGGAGGAAGCAGATATCACAGCAGAGCCAAACATTCAGCAAAAGAGAAGAAATTGTTGGAAAACAAAGTGCTCACCACTGAGGCCATTTGGTCAAGGGAGACACAGCTGAAGAGGAATAGGGTGCATGGCAATTTAGGTACAATATCAACTGGGTACAGAGAGACAAAAATGTAAATATAATAAGGAAAAGGTGAGAAAGCTGGTACTAGAGTAAATAACACAACCAAAGGAAAGCAATGTGGTCATTAGAAATTAAAAAAATACTGTGACACAAAAAAAAATAAAGTGAGAATAAATGAGGAGGAAGACAAGTAATGGACAGAGATGTACGGCAGATGGCAGATGCAGACAGCTGGGGTATCCATAAGTTTTGAGGTGAGGAAATGGGAAAGAAATACTTAACAACAGAACAGATATCATTACAGTCATAAGGATGGCATCAAGCTAGACGATACTCTGAAACAAGTTTCCACATACTACAAACTGATGATGATACACACAATGTTAAGTCTCTTACATGATGGAAAACCCACCAAGAATGTTCTCTGAAGTAGGCCATTAAAGGAAGGGAGTCAGATTCGAGTTTAACATCCTGTTAACAGAAAGGTCATTAGAGGCAGAGCAACTGCTCAGATTTCAGGATAGTTAAGAAAGTCAGCCATGTCCTTTTCAAAGGAACCATCTGGGCATTTGTTCGGATCAATTTACAGAAACTGGGGAAAACCTAATTCACAGTAGCTGGACACAAATTTTAACTGCTGTCCTCCTGAATGTGTGTCCAGTGTGCTAACCACTGTGCTACCTCACTCAATAGTAGACCATTAAAATTTACCGGTATAGAATCTCCTGCACTTTCGGCCTCACAATCCCAATTTAACTGCAGATTAAATAATGATCAGTGTGATCAAAGAATCCCCTGAATACACGTGTGTCCCTCACAGCCTTCCTGAATTCCTGATCTGTTATTATATAGTCAATGACAGATCTGGTTCCCCTGCCTTCCCAAGTATACCGGTGAATGTTCTTATGTTTAAAAAAGGAGTTTGTGATTACTAAGCCCATACTGGCACAGAAATCCAAGAGTTGTTTCCCGTTCCTGTTGACCTCCATATCCTCTCCAAATTTACCCATAGCATTTTCATACCCTTCTGATCGATTTCCAATCCTGGCATTAAAATCCCCCATGAGCAGAACACTGTCCTTGTCCTTTCCTCTAACAACTACATCACTGAGTGCCTCATAAAAACTATCCATCTTATCTTGATCTGTTCCTTCACAATGCGAATATACTGACACAATCCTAATTTTCTTGCTAGACACTGTCAAATCCATCCACATCAGTCGTTCGTTTACATACCTTATTGCAACTACGCTGGGTTCCATTTCTTTCCTGATGTAAAGCCCTACATCCCATTGTGCTATTCCTGCTTTGACTCCTGACAGGTAGACCTTGTATTCTCCCAATTCCTCTTCTTTCTCACCCCTTATTTGAATGTCACTAACAGCTAAAACGTCCAGCCCCATCTTACTTGCAACCTCTGCCAGCTCTACCTTCTTCCCAGAGTAGCCCCCATTCATATTAATAGCTCACCATCTCATTACCATTTGTTTGCCAAGTCATATCCTAGGAGTCTCTGGTTTGTCAGTTAGAGGTGGGACTCCATCACCTCCATAGGTCCGATGCATTTTGCTCTGAATGTTGCCAGCATCATATTTAAAGTACCAGGGAAGCAGGTTGCTAGCCTTACTTGCCCCGAGTCCCATTGGGTTTTACCCCTAACGGTTGAGGGACTAACCGGTGGATTTGGTAGTCTTTGCCGTATGAGCACAAAGGTGACCATGCCTCAGAATACGTCCAAGATGCCCAGCCTTATTCCAAAGTAACTGGTATCCCGACTGTTGGGACCACTTACTTGGCCACTGATACGTTCCCCATGGTTCATGAACTAGGACATGACTACAGGAACCCACACCATGAACCAAGTCCATATGTAGGAGGATAAGAGTGGAGAAACTTCAGGATAAGGAAATCAGGCACAAGTACATAACAGCGATCTCAGAAAGGTACCAGTTAGTTGAATGTAGTCAACTACAGTCATTGTAAAAGGAATGGACAAGGTACAGGGACACAGTACTAGAAGTGGCTAAAGAATGTCTTGGAACAGTAGTGTGTAAAAGTAGGACGAAGCAAACAACTTGGTGGAATGACACAGTCAAAGCAGTCTGTAAAAGGAAAAAGAAGGCATATCAAAAATGGCTACATACTAGAACTCAGGTAGACAGAGAAAGTTATGTTGAAGAAAGAAACAAAGCCAAACAGATAATTGCAGCATCCAAGAAGAAATCTTGGGAAGACTTTGGAAACAGGTTGGAGACTACGGGTCAAGCTGCTGGAAAACCATTCTGGAGTGTAATTAGCAGTCTCCGAAAGGGAGGTGAGAAGGAAATGACAAGTATTTTGGACAGGTCAGGAAAACTGCTGGTGAATCCTGTGGATGCCTTGGGCAGATGGAGGGAATATTTTGAAGAGTTGTTCAATGTAGGTGAAAATACAATCAGTAATGTTTTAGATTTCGAGGTAGAATGGGATAGGAATGATGATCACATCTGAGGAAGTGGAGAAAATGGTCAATAGATTGCAGTGCAATAAAGCAGCTGGGGTGGATGAAATTAAGTAGGAACTCATCAAATACAGTGGAATGTCAGGTCTTAAATGGCTACATAGGATAATTGAAATGGCCTGGGAGTCGGGACAGGTTCCATCAGACTGGACAAAAGCAGTAATCACACCAATCTTAAAACATGGAAACAGAAAAGATTGTAACAACTACAGAGGCATCTCTTTAATCAGCATTGTGGGTAAAATCTTCTCAGGTATTGTTGTATTAGTTGAGGACCAGACCTTTAGCTTACGGCAAATAATGGAGAAGTGTTATGAGTGGAACAGGGAATTGTATCTATGCTTTATAGATCTAGAAAAGGCATATGACTGGGTTCCTAGGAGGAAGTTATTGTCTGTTCTACGAGATTATCGAATAGGAGGCAAACTTTTGCAAGCAATTAAAGGTCTTTACATGGATAGTCAGGCAGCAGTTAGAGCTGACGGTAAATTGAGTTCATGGTTCAGAGAAGTTTCAGAGGTAAGACAAGGCTGCAACCTGTCTTCACCATTGTTCATATTATTTATGGATCATATGTTGAAAACAATAGACTGGCTGGGCGAGATTAAGATATGTGAACACAACATAAGCAGTCTTGCATATGCAGATGACTTAGTTGTGATGGCAGATTCGATTGAAAGTTTGCCAAGTAATATTTCAGAGCTAGATCAGAAATGTAAGGACTATGGTACGAAGATTAGCATCTCCAAAACAAAAATAATATCAGTGGGAAAGAAATATAAACGGATTGAGTCCCAAATAGGAGGAAAAAGTTAGAATAGGTGGACGGTTTCAAGTACTTAGGATGCATATTCTCACAGGATGGCAACATAGTGAAAGAGCTGGAAGCGAGTTGTAGCAAAGCTAATGCAGTGAGCACTCAGCTACGATCTACTCTCTTCTGCAAGAAGGAAGTCAGTACCAAGACTAAGTTATCTGTGCACCGTTCAATCTTTCGACCAACTTTGTTGTATGGGAGTGAAAGCTGGGTGGATTCAGGTTATCTTATCAACAAGGTTGAAGTTACGGATATGAAAGTAGCTAGGATGATTGCAGGTACTAATAGATGGGAACAATGGCAGGAGGGTGTCCACAATGAGGAAATCAAAGAAAAACTGGGAATGAACTCTATAGATGTAGCAGTCAGGGCGAACAGGCTTAGATGGTGGGGTCATGTTACACGCATGGGAGAAGCAAGGTTACCCAAGAGACTCATGTGTTCAGCAGTAGAGGGTAGGAGTAGTCGGGGCAGACCAAGGAGAAGGTACCTGGATTCGGTTCAGAATGATTTTGAAGTAATAGGTTTAACATCAGAAGAGGCACCAATGTTAGCACTGAATAGGGGATCATGGATGAATTTTATAAGGGGGCTATGCTCCAGACTGAACGCTGAAAGGCATAATCAGTCTTAAATGATGATGATGATGATGATGATGATGATGATGATAGAATCTCCATCAGCACCCAATCATCTTGGGTGGCACTTAAGAGCCCTCCATGTTGACATAGTGACCTAACACTAATTCTGTGTCAACTGGCAAACATCTTTTCTTATTTCAAGAGGAACCCTCTCTATAGAGGTGAGATGGACTGAGCTGTCATAGGCATTGGCAAGACAAGTTTTATTGAAAGTAAGGGGTGGGGAGGGTGGGGGGGGGGGGGGGGGGGGTCGGACGATTAAGAGGTAGGGGCAGTAGCATTAAGACAATGATATGCTTTGTGAGAGAAACAAAATATTTCCACAGCGGTGTGGAGGTGGTGATGCTGATAGCAACAAATGTGGTTAGATTAGGGAGAAAGTTGCTGATAAGAGCATCATCTCAAGTTAATACAGAAGAGGAAACAATACCTGTAAGGGAATTGTAGAATAACTGACAGTACACGTTACAGATTAAGTTAAAAAAGATAAAAGACATATTTGTTTAGGATTTGCAACTACGAGGGTCGGTCAAAAAGTAATGCCTCCCATTTTTTTTCTACTTAAAAAAATTAAGTTAAGTGAAAAATTTGAATTTGGCACCATTCCTCAAACCTTCTTCTGCAATCCACTGCAGTAGTAACTTTCTGTGTCAACAGGTGGCAGCACAGCAGAAGTTTGTAAGATGGCCGACATCGATGTTCGTTTGAGACAGCGTTGTGTGATTGAATTCTTGAATGCAGAAGGTGAAACGTCCATACGCATTCATGAAAGACTGAAGAAGGTGTATGGTGTTGCGACAGTGGATGTCAGCACTGTTAGACGATGGGTTCGTCGTTGTAAGGAAGCTGAAAGGCAAACACCGTTGACTGACGAAAAGCGGAGCGGCAGGCTGGTGAGTGCAGTGACTCCACACAACATTCAGCAAGTTGATGACATCATTCGTGGTGACCGTCGGGTGACTGCAGATGAAGTGTGTCGCATTATTTCTCTTAGTAAAGGCAGTGTGATCACGATTATTAAACAATTGGGGTACTCAAAAGTTTGTGCACGGTGGGTTCCAAGAATGTTAACCGATCAGAATAAAGAGGCAAGGAAAACAATAGCCTCCCAACACTTGCAGCGCTTCCGTTTGGAGGGAGATGAGTTTCTGAAAAAAATTGTAACCGGGGACGAAACATGGGTGCATTTTTTTGAACCCGAATCAAAGAGGCAGTCAATGGAGTGGCGTCACACAAGCTCACCGAGGAAGAAAAAATTCAAAACTGTGCGATCGGCAGGGAAAGTTATGGCAACAGTTTTCTGGGATACAGAGGGTGTGATTCTGGTAGATTTTTTGGAGCAGGGATGCACAATAAATTCTATTCAATACGTCACAACCCTCAAAAAACTTAAAGCACATCTTCAGCGAGCTCGCCCAACAAAATCAATGGCAGATGTTCTTCTTTTGCATGGCAATGCAAGACCACACACCAGTCGTCACACCTCTGACGAGATTGTCAAAATTGGATGGGAAGTTTTGCCTCATCCCCCATACAGCCCTGACCTGGCACCATCAGACTTCCATCTGTTCGGGCCACTAAAAGAAGCTCATCGTGGGATTCATTTTGAAGATGAGGAGGCCGTCAAAACATCCGTGCGTCAATGGCTTAGGAAGCAGAGCTGTGATTTTTACCGTGCTGGGATACATGCCCTTGTTCAAAGATGGACCAAAACTGTAGAGATGGTCGGAGATTACATTGAAAAATGACAAAATGATCCTCAATGTTGTGGTTTTCAACCTATGTAATTGCATTTAAATTTCCTGACAATTAAACGTAGAAAAAAAAATAGGAGGCATTACTTTTTGACTGACCCTCGTAAATCAGATAAAAGATTACTGGTTTTCTATTCCAAACACTGATTTTGGGCTCCAAATGTGGAGTACCAATGAATAATCTCATTAATATTGTACAATATGCTTCAGGCACATGGTAGCTAAGCAAGGTTGTGTTGGATGGGAAAGACTCGACATAGTTCAACAGCCGAGTTTGAAGGAAGGATGTAAGAAGGGAGGAAGGGAGATGGAAAGGATTGCAAACTAGACTTTAACATTTTGGTGATGACAATGTTATCAGAGTTGGAGCAAAAGCTTGGATACGACAAAAATAGGGAAGGGAACCAGCAGTTTTCTTACCAGAACAACTGTCCCATCACTTGCCATAATTGGTTTAAGGATATCATGGATAAAACTTAAATCAATGAGTCCAGAGTTCTAAGCACAGCACCACTTCACTCAGCAGCCACGATGAAAATTTGCCATGATAACATCATAGATTTAAATAACGTCACAGTCTTGTTGACAAGCAAAAGCTGAATGAAGTTCAGATCAGTGAGAAAGACTTCAATCTGAGAGAAAAGTGTTCCATTAATTAAAATGTAAAATTATATTTGCTTATTTGATGAATCATCCAAGAACTTATCATCTTAATTAAAGTCTGTAAATGAATCACTTTCACTCAGTGATGATGTTAGTTCTGAAATAGTGTGTGATAAAGAGAAGACTGAAATATTGAATTCCATTTCGCAAAATTGATTCACTGAGGGCAACCTTGCCACAGTTTTCTCTGCTTTCTTCATATGACCATTGAAATACAAATATGGAGATAACTGTTCATGCCGAGGTCTCCTACAAAACAAGTACATGGACCTCCCCACAATAAAAGCAACACCTAATGGATATTTACTACTCCCCAATTTCAACGCATATGACCAGAGATTTAAGCAAAGGCATACAATGCATGGAAAGAATAATGGGAAGAAAAATGACGGCAAAGAGGCTGTGAGTATTATAATGTACAACCTGTTAGGTTGCTCATGGTTTATTGATTGCACATGCAACAGATGATATCTAAACTCTATGAGAAGGATGTTTTTTCTATTATGGAAGCTTCCCCAGTCACATCCACAGTGTAGGGGTTAGAGACTGCACAACTTGCTCATGTTACTCAATGTCAGAATGTGATTTAACTGATACACTGGTGTCCAAAATTTAAAAAAAAAAACAACCACTATTTCCCCATCTTGTGTCTAATTCACCTTATAATCATAGGAACTGTCAACAGATGTCCGGACAATCACGTTCTGCGCGAAAAATGGCATTCCGGTCAACTGACAAGCATGTCAACGATAACATCAGGGCAGCTATCAAATGGGGTAGTGTTTGCCGGGTAGTCACACAGCCACAATTGCCGACAATGCAGTATGGCACAAAGAAGATGCCTACCACACACTCTGTGGTGGAGGGCCGTAGGAAGAATGAAAGAAGGACAGTGGCAAACTGATGAGGCCCGTTGGCTTAATGTAAATCATTATGTTGTTTATTAAAAACAATTATTCCAAGACTTACCAAGCGGGAAAGCGCCGGCAGACAGGCACATGAACAAAACACACAAACACACACACAGAATTACGAGCTTTCGCAACTGGC